>NC_090832.1:74731203-74893954 GCF_028021215.1 Eschrichtius robustus | reverse complement strand
TTGAGCTTTAAGGCATGTCCTTTTTATTTTCAAGCTGTGATTACCCCTTAGTTCTTCAAATTGTTCTCTTAAAGTATGCGTCACATTTTGAAATGTTTTGGCCATTACCTCCCTCAAGGACCATTTTGAGGGCAGGTTTCATTAACAGTTCTGCAGTACTTGTTCCTATGAAATGACCATTAGCACAGGCTTTAATGCTGCTTTTGCAGGTAACTGCCAGAGGGTGGCAGCCTTTCTATGTTCCCACCCTGGTAACTAGGGAGAAGCCATTGCGGCCTGTGGTGTTTCTCGGTTATAAATTAGAGTGGAGTGTGCCCGGACAAACCCACACAAGCTGATGTCTCCTTACTTTTGTTGGATTTTTAAATTTAATTTTAGTTTTTATTGGAGTAATTTTGCACCGTGTACGTGGACCACTTCTACTTTGTGCATTCCTCGGTTGATGGACATTTTCATTGCTCCCAAGCGTTGGCTATGGTAAATATTGTTGGAGTGCAGGATTGCCAGCCTGTGACTTTTTGATTCTCATTTTCACAGGTGATAGGCCCAGCAGTGGGTGTGATTGACTGACTGGTAGCACCGTGTTTTCCTTTTCAAAGCACCATCTTTGTGTTTTCATTACTGGCACTTACCACGTCCCCATTAGAATCGAGGGTACGCATTTCTCCACAATCGCTTAAGCATTTATTGTTTGCCGCATTTATGCTAATGGCCATACTGGCTGCTGTGAGCTGATAGGTTTTTGTAATGTGGGTTTGCATGTCTTTGAAAATTCGTAAAACTCATCATTTTTCTCCACCGTTTTCTTTTCTGTTAAAAAAAAGGAAACAGTTGGGAGTACAATATATCTCTTGAAATTGTCTTCTTGGAAGGTTGCCCTATTTTGAAATTTTTGGTCGATTTTCCACCCCATAATTTTTTTAGAGAGCAGGTGTCATTTCCCGAACTACAAGTTTGGTGAATATTTAGTGACCTTTAGCAATGGGTTTAAAGCTGCTGTTGTGGGAAGTGGCCTCAAGCAGGCAGCATTTCTCCATTCCCAAATCTGGGTAGTAGGGCAGCAGAGCCTTTCTGCAAGTCGTGTTCCTAGGTTGTAAATTAAATTGAAATGTGCATGGAGAAACCCCCATACGTTTATGTCTCATTATTTCTTCTTGGATTTAAAAAAATTTTTTAATTGGGGTAAAGCTTAGAATATTGTTTGTCCTAGGTGTACACAATCTGGTTCATTTGTACATTATATATGTCTATTCAAGTACAGATCCTCTTCCCATGTAAAATGTTACAGAGGTTTCCGCAGACCTCCCTTGCTACATGGTCGGTCTTTTTGAGAAATGTATATAATATGTGTTTGTATAGATATAGCAAGACTACTCTTAATTTATCCATTCCCCCCACCTTTCCTTTTAGATGAGCATAGTTTGTTTTCTAAGTCTGTGAGTGTCTTTCCCTTGGAAATATATTCATTTGTGTCAGTTATTACATAACGCCTATAAGTGATATCATAGAATACAGGTCTTTGGTTTCCGAGTTACCTCATGTTTCGTGATTATCTCCAGACTCATTTGTGGTGCCTCAGAGAGCAATGGTTCATTGTTTTCCATGGCTAATATTCCATTGTGTACATGGACCACTTCTTCTTTATCCATTCACCTGTTGTTGGACATTTTCATTGCTTCACTGTCTTGGCTATTGTAAATAAGGCTGCACTGCAGCTTTTGCGGCCTGAGTCTTCTCGATTCTTGTCTTCTCAGGTGAGAGGTCCAATGGTGCGCCTGCTGGATTGAATGGTACCTCCATTTTTACTTTTAAACACAGCTCCTTTCTGTTCTCATTATTGGCTGTTACCCCTTTACGTCTCACCAGCAGGTAGAGGGGACACAGTTCTCTAAAACCCCTTCAGCATTTATTGTTTGTAGACTTTTTGCTGATGGTCAGTCGACTGGTGTAAGTTGAAACTTTTTATAGAATAGATTGCATGGGTCTAACACTCCCTGAGGTTGAGCTTTTATCCATTTTCCTTTTTTTTAAAACCCCGTGAGTAAAACTTAACTCTTCATACTCTCTTCTTGAAACATTTGCCTGTTTTGAATTTTTTTGTCCATTCCCTCCTTCAGCACATTTTTTTAGGACAGGTGTCCTTTACAGCCCTGAGTCCTTGTGTATGTTAAGTGAGCATTAGCTCTGAGTTTAAAGCTGCTCTTGCAGGAAACGGCCACAAGGTGGCAGCATTTCTCCTTTTCCAAATTTCGTAACTAGGGAAACAGAGGCTTAATGGAAGTGGTGTTCTAGGTTGTAAATTAGAATGGAATGTGCCAGGAAAAAGCCCTTTAAGTTTATGTCTCATAACTTCTTGTTCATATTTGTAATTTACTTTTTATTCTTTATCCCAGCACATTTGATTACAATGGTTTGTTTGTTCTAGGTGTGCAAGATGTGCTTCTTTCACACACATACATGTTTCTATTCTTCCACGCATCCTTTTCCCATGTAGGTTATGCCACAATGTTGAGTAGTCTTCTCCTGGTCTTCCGTACGTCTTTGGTGATTATATATTTCACATGGTTTGTATATCTCTGTTAACCCCAATATGGTAATGTATCCAATCCTCATCCCTTTCTATTTGGTGAACCATAAGATTTTTTTAATGAATCTGTGATTGCCTTTCTCTGTGGAAATATCTTCATTGGTATCAATTTTTAAGTAACTCCTAAAAGTGATATGATAGGATATGTGTCTTTTGCTTTCTCACTTACTACAGGTGGCGTGATTACGTCTAGACTCATGTATGGTGCTGCAAATGGCATTGTTTCATTTTTTTCACTAGCGAATATTCCGTCTGTACATGGAGGAGTTCTTCTTTGTCCACCCATCTGTTGGTGGACGTTTTGGTTACTTCCATATCTTGGCTATTGTAATACTGTGCCATGCAGATTTGCCTGCCTGTGTCTTTCCAATTCTCTCTTCTTAGATTATATGTCGAGGAGTGGTTCCGCTGGATCATATGGTAGCTCAATGTTTACCTTTTTAAGGCACCTCCATTCTGCTCTCATTTGTGGCCCTTTCCAACTTCCGTCCCCCTTGAAGTTGAGGGTACGCATTTCTCCACAACACCTTCAGCATTTTTGTTTGTAGATTTCTTGTTGATGGTTATTCTGACAATTGTGAGCTGATACCTTTTTGTGGTTGAATTCGCACGTGCCTCATAATCCGTTGAAATTGAGCTTTAAGGCATGTCCTTTTTATTTTTCAAGCTGTGATTACCCCTTAGTTCTTCAAATTGTTTTCTTAAAGTATGTGTCACATTTTGAAATGTTTTGGCCATTACCTCCCTCAAGACATTTTGAGGGCAGGTTTCATTTACAGTTCTGCAGTACTTGTTCCTATGAAATGACCATGAGCACAGGCTTTAATGCTGCTTTTGCAGGTAACTGCCAGAGGGTGGCAGCCTTTCTATGTTCCCCACCCTGGTAACTAGGGAGAAGCCCTTGCGGCCTGTGGTGTTTCTCGGTTATAAATTAGAGTGGAGTGTGCCCGGACAAACCCACACAAGCTGATGTCTCCTGACTTTTGTTGGATTTTTAAATTTAATTTTTATTTTTTATTGGAGTAATTTTCCACCGTGTACGTGGACCACTTCTACTTTGTGCATTCCTCGGTTGATGGACATTTTCATTGCTTCCAAGCGTTGGCTATGGTAAATATTGTTGGAGTGCAGGATTGCCAGCCTGTGACTTTTTGATTCTCATTTTCACAGGTGATAGGCCCAGCAGTGGGTGTGATTGACTGACTGGTAGCACCGTGTTTCCCTTTTCAAAGCACCTTCTTTGTGTTTTCATTACTGGCACTTACCACGTCCCCGTTAGAATCGAGGGTACGCATTTCTCCACAATCGCTTCAGCATTTATTTTTTGCCGCATTTATGCTAATGGCCATACTGGCTGCTGTGAGCTGATAGGTTTTTGTAATGTGGGTTTGCATGTCTTTGAAAATTCGTAAAACTCATCATTTTTCTCCACCGTTTTCTTTTCTGTTAAAAAAAAGGAAACAGTTGGGAGTACAATATATCTCTTGAAATTGTCTTCTTGGAAGGTTGCCCTATTTTGAAATTTTTGGTCGATTTTCCACCCCAGAATTTTTTTAGAGAGCAGGTGTCATTTCCCGAACTGCAAGTTTGGTGAATATTTAGTGACCTTTAGCAATGGGTTTAAAGCTGCTGTTGTGGGAAGTGGCCTCAAGCAGGCAGCATTTCTCCATTCCCAAATCTGGGTACTAGGGCAGCAGAGCCTTTCTGGCAGTCGTGTTCCTAGGTTGTAAATTAAATTGGAATGTGCATGGAGAAACACCCATACGTTTATGTCTCATTATTTCTTCTTGGATTTAAAAAATTTTGTTAATTGGGGTAAAGCTTGGAATATTGTTTGTCCTAGGTGTACACAATCTGGTTCATTTGTACATTATATATGTCTATTCAAGTACAGATCCTCTTCCCATGTAAAATGTTACAGAGGTTTCCGCAGACCTCCCTTGCTACATGGTCGGTCTTTTTGAGAAATGTATATAATATGTGTTTGTATAGATATAGCAACACTAATCTTAATTTATCCTTTCTCCCCACCTTTCCTTTTAGATGAGCATAGTTTGTTTTCTAAGTCTGTGAGTGTCTTTCTCTGTGGAAATATATTCATTTGTGTCAGTTATTAGATAACGCCTATAAGTGATATCATAGAATACAGGTCTTTGGTTTCCGAGTTACCTCATGTTTCGTGATTATCTCCAGACTCATTTGTGGTGCCTCAGAGAGCAATGGTTCATTGTTTTCCATGGCTAATATTCCATTGTGTACATGGACCACTTCTTCTTTATCCATTCACCTGTTGTTGGACATTTTCATTGCTTCACTGTCTTGGCTATTGTGAATAAGGCTGCACTGCAGCTTTTGCGGCCTGAGTCTTCTCGATTCTTGTCTTCTCAGGTGAGAGGTCCAATGGTGCGCCTGCTGGATTGAATGGTACCTCCATTTTTACTTTTAAACACAGCTCCTTTCTGTTCTCATTATTGGCTGTTACCCCTTTACGTCTCACCAGCAGGTAGAGGGGACACAGTTCTCTAAAACCCCTTCAGCATTTATTGTTTGTAGACTTTTTGCTGATGGTCAGTCGACTGGTGTAAGTTGAAACTTTTTATAGAATAGATTGCATGGGTCTAACACTCCCTGAGGTTGAGCTTTTATCCATTTTCCTTTTTTTTAAAACCCCGTGAGTAAAACTTAACTCTTCATACTCTCTTCTTGAAACATTTGCCTGTTTTGAATTTTTTTGTCCATTCCCTCCTTCAGCACATTTTTTTAGGACAGGTGTCCTTTACAGCCCTGAGTCCTTGTGTATGTTAAGTGAGCATTAGCTCTGAGTTTAAAGCTGCTCTTGCAGGAAACGGCCACAAGGTGGCAGCATTTCTCCTTTTCCAAATTTCGTAACTAGGGAAACAGAGGCTTAATGGAAGTGGTGTTCTAGGTTGTAAATTAGAATGGAATGTGCCAGGAAAAAGCCCTTTAAGTTTATGTCTCATAACTTCTTGTTCATATTTGTAATTTACTTTTTATTCTTTATCCCAGCACATTTGATTACAATGGTTTGTTTGTTCTAGGTGTGCAAGATGTGCTTCTTTCACACACATACATGTTTCTATTCTTCCACGCATCCTTTTCCCATGTAGGTTATGCCACAATGTTGAGTAGTCTTCTCCTGGTCTTCCGTACGTCTTTGGTGATTATATATTTCACATGGTTTGTATATCTCTGTTAACCCCAATATGGTAATGTATCCAATCCTCATCCCTTTCTATTTGGTGAACCATAAGATTTTTTTAATGAATCTGTGATTGCCTTTCTCTGTGGAAATATCTTCATTGGTATCAATTTTTAAGTAACTCCTAAAAGTGATATGATAGGATATGTGTCTTTTGCTTTCTCACTTACTACAGGTGGCGTGATTACGTCTAGACTCATGTATGGTGCTGCAAATGGCATTGTTTCATTTTTTTCACTAGCGAATATTCCGTCTGTACATGGAGGAGTTCTTCTTTGTCCACCCATCTGTTGGTGGACTTTTTGGTTACTTCCATATCTTGGCTATTGTAATACTGTGCCATGCAGATTTGCCTGCCTGTGTCTTTCCAATTCTCTCTTCTTAGATTATATGTCGAGGAGTGGTTCCGCTGGATCATATGGTAGCTCAATGTTTACCTTTTTAAGGCACCTCCATTCTGCTCTCATTTGTGGCCCTTTCCAACTTCCGTCCCCCTTGAAGTTGAGGGTACGCATTTCTCCACAACACCTTCAGCATTTTTGTTTGTAGATTTCTTGTTGATGGTTATTCTGACAATTGTGAGCTGATACCTTTTTGTGGTTGAATTCGCACGTGCCTCATAATCCGTTGAAATTGAGCTTTAAGGCATGTCCTTTTTATTTTTCAAGCTGTGATTACCCCTTAGTTCTTCAAATTGTTTTCTTAAAGTATGTGTCACATTTTGAAATGTTTTGGCCATTACCTCCCTCAAGACATTTTGAGGGCAGGTTTCATTTACAGTTCTGCAGTACTTGTTCCTATGAAATGACCATGAGCACAGGCTTTAATGCTGCTTTTGCAGGTAACTGCCAGAGGGTGGCAGCCTTTCTATGTTCCCCACCCTGGTAACTAGGGAGAAGCCCTTGCGGCCTGTGGTGTTTCTCGGTTATAAATTAGAGTGGAGTGTGCCCGGACAAACCCACACAAGCTGATGTCTCCTGACTTTTGTTGGATTTTTAAATTTAATTTTTATTTTTTATTGGAGTAATTTTCCACCGTGTACGTGGACCACTTCTACTTTGTGCATTCCTCGGTTGATGGACATTTTCATTGCTTCCAAGCGTTGGCTATGGTAAATATTGTTGGAGTGCAGGATTGCCAGCCTGTGACTTTTTGATTCTCATTTTCACAGGTGATAGGCCCAGCAGTGGGTGTGATTGACTGACTGGTAGCACCGTGTTTCCCTTTTCAAAGCACCTTCTTTGTGTTTTCATTACTGGCACTTACCACGTCCCCGTTAGAATCGAGGGTACGCATTTCTCCACAATCGCTTCAGCATTTATTGTTTGCCGCATTTATGCTAATGGCCATACTGGCTGCTGTGAGCTGATAGGTTTTTGTAATGTGGGTTTGCATGTCTTTGAAAATTCGTAAAACTCATCATTTTTCTCCACCGTTTTCTTTTCTGTTAAAAAAAAGGAAACAGTTGGGAGTACAATATATCTCTTGAAATTGTCTTCTTGGAAGGTTGCCCTATTTTGAAATTTTTGGTCGATTTTCCACCCCAGAATTTTTTTAGAGAGAAGGTGTCATTTCCCGAACTGCAAGTTTGGTGAATATTTAGTGACCTTTAGCAATGGGTTTAAAGCTGCTGTTGTGGGAAGTGGCCTCAAGCAGGCAGCATTTCTCCATTCCCAAATCTGGGTACTAGGGCAGCAGAGCCTTTCTGGCAGTCGTGTTCCTAGGTTGTAAATTAAATTGGAATGTGCATGGAGAAACACCCATACGTTTATGTCTCATTATTTCTTCTTGGATTTAAAAAATTTTGTTAATTGGGGTAAAGCTTAGAATATTGTTTGTCCTAGGTGTACACAATCTGGTTCATTTGTACATTATATATGTCTATTCAAGTACAGATCCTCTTCCCATGTAAAATGTTACAGAGGTTTCCGCAGACCTCCCTTGCTACATGGTCGGTCTTTTTGAGAAATGTATATAATATGTGTTTGTATAGATATAGCAACACTAATCTTAATTTATCCTTTCTCCCCACCTTTCCTTTTAGATGAGCATAGTTTGTTTTCTAAGTCTGTGAGTGTCTTTCTCTGTGGAAATATATTCATTTGTGTCAGTTATTAGATAACGCCTATAAGTGATATCATAGAATACAGGTCTTTGGTTTCCGAGTTACCTCATGTTTCGTGATTATCTCCAGACTCATTTGTGGTGCCTCAGAGAGCAATGGTTCATTGTTTTCCATGGCTAATATTCCATTGTGTACATGGACCACTTCTTCTTTATCCATTCACCTGTTGTTGGACATTTTCATTGCTTCACTGTCTTGGCTATTGTAAATAAGGCTGCACTGCAGCTTTTGCGGCCTGAGTCTTCTCGATTCTTGTCTACTCAGGTGAGAGGTCCAATGGTGCGCCTGCTGGATTGAATGGTACCTCCATTTTTACTTTTAAACACAGCTCCTTTCTGTTCTCATTATTGGCTGTTACCCCTTTACGTCTCACCAGCAGGTAGAGGGGACACAGTTCTCTAAAACCCCTTCAGCATTTATTGTTTGTAGACTTTTTGATGATGGTCAGTCGACTGGTGTAAGTTGAAACTTTTTATAGAATAGATTGCATGGGTCTAACACTCCCTGAGGTTGAGCTTTTATCCATTTTCCTTTTTTTAAAAAAGAGTGTGAGTAAAACATAACTCTTCATACTCTCTTCTTGAAACATTTGCCTGTTTTGAATTTTTTTGTCCATTCCCTACTTCAGCACAAATTTTTAGGGCAAGTGTCCTTTACAGCCCTGAGTCCTTGTGAATGTTAAGTGACCATTAGCTGTGAGTTTAAAGCTGCTCTTGCAGGAGACGGCCACAAGGTGGCAGCGTTTCTCCTTTACCAAATTTGGTTACTAGGGAAACAGAGCCTTAATGGAAGTGGTGTTCTAGGTTGTATATTAGAATGGAATGTGCCAGGAAATAGCCCTTTAAGTTTATCTCTGATTACTTCTTGTTCATATTTGTAATTTACTTTTATTTTTTATCCCAGCAAATTTGATTACAATGGTTTGTTTGTTCTAGGTGTGCAAGATGTGGTTCTTTCACACATATACGTGTATCTATTCTTCCTCGCATCCTTTTCCCATGTAGGTTATGACACAATGTTGAGTAGTCTTCTCCTGGTCTTCCGTACGTCTTTGGTGATTATATATTTCACATGGTATGTATATCTCTCTTAACCCCAGTATGGTAATGTATCCAATCCTCATCCCTTTCTATTTGGTGAACCATAAGATTTTTTTAATGAATCTGTGATTGCCTTTCTCTGTGGAAATATCTTCATTGGTATCAATTTTTAAGTAACTCCTAAAAGTGATATGATAGGATATGTGTCTTTGCTTTCTCACTTACTACAGGTGGCGTGATTACGTCTAGACTCATGTATGGTGCTGCAAATGGCATTGTTTCATTTTTTTCACTAGCGAATATTCCATCTGTACATGGAGGAGTTCTTCTTTGTCCACCCATCTGTTGGTGGAGTTTTTGGTTACTTCCATATCTTGGCTATTGTAATACTGTGCCATGCAGATTTGCCTGCCTGTGTCTTTCCAATTCTCTCTTCTTAGATTATATGTCGAGGAGTGCTTCTGCTGGATCATATGGTAGCTCAATGTTTACCTTTTTAAGGCACCTCCATTCTGCTCTCATTTGTGGCCCTTTCCAACTTACGTCCCCCTTGAAGGTGAGGGTACACATTTCTCCACAACACCTTCAGCATTTTTGTTTGTAGATTTCTTGTTGATGGTTATTCTGACAATTGTGAGCTGATACCTTTTTGTGGTTGAATTCGCACGTGCCTCATAATCCGTTGAAATTGAGCTTTAAGGCATGTCCTTTTTATTTTTCAAGCTGTGATTACCCCTTAGTTCTTCAAATTGTTCTCTTAAAGTATGCGTCACATTTTGAAATGTTTTGGCCATTACCTCCCTCAAGACATTTTGAGGGCAGGTTTCATTAACAGTTCTGCAGTACTTGTTCCTATGAAATGACCATTAGCACAGGCTTTAATGCTGCTTTTGCAGGTAACTGCCAGAGGGTGGCAGCCTTTCTATGTTCCCCACCCTGGTAACTAGGGAGAAGCCATTGCGGCCTGTGGTGTTTCTCGGTTATAAATTAGAGTGGAGTGTGCCCGGACAAACCCACACAAGCTGATGTCTCCTTACTTTTGTTGGATTTTTAAATTTAATTTTTAGTTTTTATTGGAGTAATTTTGCACCGTGTACGTGGACCACTTCTACTTTGTGCATTCCTCGGTTGATGGACATTTTCATTGCTCCCAAGCGTTGGCTATGGTAAATATTGTTGGAGTGCAGGATTGCCAGCCTGTGACTTTTTGATTCTCATTTTCACAGGTGATAGGCCCAGCAGTGGGTGTGATTGACTGACTGGTAGCACCGTGTTTTCCTTTTCAAAGCACCATCTTTGTGTTTTCATTACTGGCACTTACCACGTCCCCATTAGAATCGAGGGTACGCATTTCTCCACAATCGCTTAAGCATTTATTGTTTGCCGCATTTATGCTAATGGCCATACTGGCTGCTGTGAGCTGATAGGTTTTTGTAATGTGGGTTTGCATGTCTTTGAAAATTCGTAAAACTCATCATTTTTCTCCACCGTTTTCTTTTCTGTTAAAAAAAAGGAAACAGTTGGGAGTACAATATATCTCTTGAAATTGTCTTCTTGGAAGGTTGCCCTATTTTGAAATTTTTGGTCGATTTTCCACCCCATAATTTTTTTAGAGAGCAGGTGTCATTTCCCGAACTACAAGTTTGGTGAATATTTAGTGACCTTTAGCAATGGGTTTAAAGCTGCTGTTGTGGGAAGTGGCCTCAAGCAGGCAGCATTTCTCCATTCCCAAATCTGGGTAGTAGGGCAGCAGAGCCTTTCTGCAAGTCGTGTTCCTAGGTTGTAAATTAAATTGAAATGTGCATGGAGAAACCCCCATACGTTTATGTCTCATTATTTCTTCTTGGATTTAAAAAAATTTTTTAATTGGGGTAAAGCTTAGAATATTGTTTGTCCTAGGTGTACACAATCTGGTTCATTTGTACATTATATATGTCTATTCAAGTACAGATCCTCTTCCCATGTAAAATGTTACAGAGGTTTCCGCAGACCTCCCTTGCTACATGGTCGGTCTTTTTGAGAAATGTATATAATATGTGTTTGTATAGATATAGCAAGACTACTCTTAATTTATCCATTCCCCCCACCTTTCCTTTTAGATGAGCATAGTTTGTTTTCTAAGTCTGTGAGTGTCTTTCCCTTGGAAATATATTCATTTGTGTCAGTTATTACATAACGCCTATAAGTGATATCATAGAATACAGGTCTTTGGTTTCCGAGTTACCTCATGTTTCGTGATTATCTCCAGACTCATTTGTGGTGCCTCAGAGAGCAATGGTTCATTGTTTTCCATGGCTAATATTCCATTGTGTACATGGACCACTTCTTCTTTATCCATTCACCTGTTGTTGGACATTTTCATTGCTTCACTGTCTTGGCTATTGTAAATAAGGCTGCACTGCAGCTTTTGCGGCCTGAGTCTTCTCGATTCTTGTCTTCTCAGGTGAGAGGTCCAATGGTGCGCCTGCTGGATTGAATGGTACCTCCATTTTTACTTTTAAACACAGCTCCTTTCTGTTCTCATTATTGGCTGTTACCCCTTTACGTCTCACCAGCAGGTAGAGGGGACACAGTTCTCTAAAACCCCTTCAGCATTTATTGTTTGTAGACTTTTTGCTGATGGTCAGTCGACTGGTGTAAGTTGAAACTTTTTATAGAATAGATTGCATGGGTCTAACACTCCCTGAGGTTGAGCTTTTATCCATTTTCCTTTTTTTTAAAACCCCGTGAGTAAAACTTAACTCTTCATACTCTCTTCTTGAAACATTTGCCTGTTTTGAATTTTTTTGTCCATTCCCTCCTTCAGCACATTTTTTTAGGACAGGTGTCCTTTACAGCCCTGAGTCCTTGTGTATGTTAAGTGAGCATTAGCTCTGAGTTTAAAGCTGCTCTTGCAGGAAACGGCCACAAGGTGGCAGCATTTCTCCTTTTCCAAATTTCGTAACTAGGGAAACAGAGGCTTAATGGAAGTGGTGTTCTAGGTTGTAAATTAGAATGGAATGTGCCAGGAAAAAGCCCTTTAAGTTTATGTCTCATAACTTCTTGTTCATATTTGTAATTTACTTTTTATTCTTTATCCCAGCACATTTGATTACAATGGTTTGTTTGTTCTAGGTGTGCAAGATGTGCTTCTTTCACACACATACATGTTTCTATTCTTCCACGCATCCTTTTCCCATGTAGGTTATGCCACAATGTTGAGTAGTCTTCTCCTGGTCTTCCGTACGTCTTTGGTGATTATATATTTCACATGGTTTGTATATCTCTGTTAACCCCAATATGGTAATGTATCCAATCCTCATCCCTTTCTATTTGGTGAACCATAAGATTTTTTTAATGAATCTGTGATTGCCTTTCTCTGTGGAAATATCTTCATTGGTATCAATTTTTAAGTAACTCCTAAAAGTGATATGATAGGATATGTGTCTTTTGCTTTCTCACTTACTACAGGTGGCGTGATTACGTCTAGACTCATGTATGGTGCTGCAAATGGCATTGTTTCATTTTTTTCACTAGCGAATATTCCGTCTGTACATGGAGGAGTTCTTCTTTGTCCACCCATCTGTTGGTGGACGTTTTGGTTACTTCCATATCTTGGCTATTGTAATACTGTGCCATGCAGATTTGCCTGCCTGTGTCTTTCCAATTCTCTCTTCTTAGATTATATGTCGAGGAGTGGTTCCGCTGGATCATATGGTAGCTCAATGTTTACCTTTTTAAGGCACCTCCATTCTGCTCTCATTTGTGGCCCTTTCCAACTTCCGTCCCCCTTGAAGTTGAGGGTACGCATTTCTCCACAACACCTTCAGCATTTTTGTTTGTAGATTTCTTGTTGATGGTTATTCTGACAATTGTGAGCTGATACCTTTTTGTGGTTGAATTCGCACGTGCCTCATAATCCGTTGAAATTGAGCTTTAAGGCATGTCCTTTTTATTTTTCAAGCTGTGATTACCCCTTAGTTCTTCAAATTGTTTTCTTAAAGTATGTGTCACATTTTGAAATGTTTTGGCCATTACCTCCCTCAAGACATTTTGAGGGCAGGTTTCATTTACAGTTCTGCAGTACTTGTTCCTATGAAATGACCATGAGCACAGGCTTTAATGCTGCTTTTGCAGGTAACTGCCAGAGGGTGGCAGCCTTTCTATGTTCCCCACCCTGGTAACTAGGGAGAAGCCCTTGCGGCCTGTGGTGTTTCTCGGTTATAAATTAGAGTGGAGTGTGCCCGGACAAACCCACACAAGCTGATGTCTCCTGACTTTTGTTGGATTTTTAAATTTAATTTTTATTTTTTATTGGAGTAATTTTCCACCGTGTACGTGGACCACTTCTACTTTGTGCATTCCTCGGTTGATGGACATTTTCATTGCTTCCAAGCGTTGGCTATGGTAAATATTGTTGGAGTGCAGGATTGCCAGCCTGTGACTTTTTGATTCTCATTTTCACAGGTGATAGGCCCAGCAGTGGGTGTGATTGACTGACTGGTAGCACCGTGTTTCCCTTTTCAAAGCACCTTCTTTGTGTTTTCATTACTGGCACTTACCACGTCCCCGTTAGAATCGAGGGTACGCATTTCTCCACAATCGCTTCAGCATTTATTTTTTGCCGCATTTATGCTAATGGCCATACTGGCTGCTGTGAGCTGATAGGTTTTTGTAATGTGGGTTTGCATGTCTTTGAAAATTCGTAAAACTCATCATTTTTCTCCACCGTTTTCTTTTCTGTTAAAAAAAAGGAAACAGTTGGGAGTACAATATATCTCTTGAAATTGTCTTCTTGGAAGGTTGCCCTATTTTGAAATTTTTGGTCGATTTTCCACCCCAGAATTTTTTTAGAGAGCAGGTGTCATTTCCCGAACTGCAAGTTTGGTGAATATTTAGTGACCTTTAGCAATGGGTTTAAAGCTGCTGTTGTGGGAAGTGGCCTCAAGCAGGCAGCATTTCTCCATTCCCAAATCTGGGTACTAGGGCAGCAGAGCCTTTCTGGCAGTCGTGTTCCTAGGTTGTAAATTAAATTGGAATGTGCATGGAGAAACACCCATACGTTTATGTCTCATTATTTCTTCTTGGATTTAAAAAATTTTGTTAATTGGGGTAAAGCTTGGAATATTGTTTGTCCTAGGTGTACACAATCTGGTTCATTTGTACATTATATATGTCTATTCAAGTACAGATCCTCTTCCCATGTAAAATGTTACAGAGGTTTCCGCAGACCTCCCTTGCTACATGGTCGGTCTTTTTGAGAAATGTATATAATATGTGTTTGTATAGATATAGCAACACTAATCTTAATTTATCCTTTCTCCCCACCTTTCCTTTTAGATGAGCATAGTTTGTTTTCTAAGTCTGTGAGTGTCTTTCTCTGTGGAAATATATTCATTTGTGTCAGTTATTAGATAACGCCTATAAGTGATATCATAGAATACAGGTCTTTGGTTTCCGAGTTACCTCATGTTTCGTGATTATCTCCAGACTCATTTGTGGTGCCTCAGAGAGCAATGGTTCATTGTTTTCCATGGCTAATATTCCATTGTGTACATGGACCACTTCTTCTTTATCCATTCACCTGTTGTTGGACATTTTCATTGCTTCACTGTCTTGGCTATTGTGAATAAGGCTGCACTGCAGCTTTTGCGGCCTGAGTCTTCTCGATTCTTGTCTTCTCAGGTGAGAGGTCCAATGGTGCGCCTGCTGGATTGAATGGTACCTCCATTTTTACTTTTAAACACAGCTCCTTTCTGTTCTCATTATTGGCTGTTACCCCTTTACGTCTCACCAGCAGGTAGAGGGGACACAGTTCTCTAAAACCCCTTCAGCATTTATTGTTTGTAGACTTTTTGCTGATGGTCAGTCGACTGGTGTAAGTTGAAACTTTTTATAGAATAGATTGCATGGGTCTAACACTCCCTGAGGTTGAGCTTTTATCCATTTTCCTTTTTTTTAAAACCCCGTGAGTAAAACTTAACTCTTCATACTCTCTTCTTGAAACATTTGCCTGTTTTGAATTTTTTTGTCCATTCCCTCCTTCAGCACATTTTTTTAGGACAGGTGTCCTTTACAGCCCTGAGTCCTTGTGTATGTTAAGTGAGCATTAGCTCTGAGTTTAAAGCTGCTCTTGCAGGAAACGGCCACAAGGTGGCAGCATTTCTCCTTTTCCAAATTTCGTAACTAGGGAAACAGAGGCTTAATGGAAGTGGTGTTCTAGGTTGTAAATTAGAATGGAATGTGCCAGGAAAAAGCCCTTTAAGTTTATGTCTCATAACTTCTTGTTCATATTTGTAATTTACTTTTTATTCTTTATCCCAGCACATTTGATTACAATGGTTTGTTTGTTCTAGGTGTGCAAGATGTGCTTCTTTCACACACATACATGTTTCTATTCTTCCACGCATCCTTTTCCCATGTAGGTTATGCCACAATGTTGAGTAGTCTTCTCCTGGTCTTCCGTACGTCTTTGGTGATTATATATTTCACATGGTTTGTATATCTCTGTTAACCCCAATATGGTAATGTATCCAATCCTCATCCCTTTCTATTTGGTGAACCATAAGATTTTTTTAATGAATCTGTGATTGCCTTTCTCTGTGGAAATATCTTCATTGGTATCAATTTTTAAGTAACTCCTAAAAGTGATATGATAGGATATGTGTCTTTTGCTTTCTCACTTACTACAGGTGGCGTGATTACGTCTAGACTCATGTATGGTGCTGCAAATGGCATTGTTTCATTTTTTTCACTAGCGAATATTCCGTCTGTACATGGAGGAGTTCTTCTTTGTCCACCCATCTGTTGGTGGACTTTTTGGTTACTTCCATATCTTGGCTATTGTAATACTGTGCCATGCAGATTTGCCTGCCTGTGTCTTTCCAATTCTCTCTTCTTAGATTATATGTCGAGGAGTGGTTCCGCTGGATCATATGGTAGCTCAATGTTTACCTTTTTAAGGCACCTCCATTCTGCTCTCATTTGTGGCCCTTTCCAACTTCCGTCCCCCTTGAAGTTGAGGGTACGCATTTCTCCACAACACCTTCAGCATTTTTGTTTGTAGATTTCTTGTTGATGGTTATTCTGACAATTGTGAGCTGATACCTTTTTGTGGTTGAATTCGCACGTGCCTCATAATCCGTTGAAATTGAGCTTTAAGGCATGTCCTTTTTATTTTTCAAGCTGTGATTACCCCTTAGTTCTTCAAATTGTTTTCTTAAAGTATGTGTCACATTTTGAAATGTTTTGGCCATTACCTCCCTCAAGACATTTTGAGGGCAGGTTTCATTTACAGTTCTGCAGTACTTGTTCCTATGAAATGACCATGAGCACAGGCTTTAATGCTGCTTTTGCAGGTAACTGCCAGAGGGTGGCAGCCTTTCTATGTTCCCCACCCTGGTAACTAGGGAGAAGCCCTTGCGGCCTGTGGTGTTTCTCGGTTATAAATTAGAGTGGAGTGTGCCCGGACAAACCCACACAAGCTGATGTCTCCTGACTTTTGTTGGATTTTTAAATTTAATTTTTATTTTTTATTGGAGTAATTTTCCACCGTGTACGTGGACCACTTCTACTTTGTGCATTCCTCGGTTGATGGACATTTTCATTGCTTCCAAGCGTTGGCTATGGTAAATATTGTTGGAGTGCAGGATTGCCAGCCTGTGACTTTTTGATTCTCATTTTCACAGGTGATAGGCCCAGCAGTGGGTGTGATTGACTGACTGGTAGCACCGTGTTTCCCTTTTCAAAGCACCTTCTTTGTGTTTTCATTACTGGCACTTACCACGTCCCCGTTAGAATCGAGGGTACGCATTTCTCCACAATCGCTTCAGCATTTATTGTTTGCCGCATTTATGCTAATGGCCATACTGGCTGCTGTGAGCTGATAGGTTTTTGTAATGTGGGTTTGCATGTCTTTGAAAATTCGTAAAACTCATCATTTTTCTCCACCGTTTTCTTTTCTGTTAAAAAAAAGGAAACAGTTGGGAGTACAATATATCTCTTGAAATTGTCTTCTTGGAAGGTTGCCCTATTTTGAAATTTTTGGTCGATTTTCCACCCCAGAATTTTTTTAGAGAGAAGGTGTCATTTCCCGAACTGCAAGTTTGGTGAATATTTAGTGACCTTTAGCAATGGGTTTAAAGCTGCTGTTGTGGGAAGTGGCCTCAAGCAGGCAGCATTTCTCCATTCCCAAATCTGGGTACTAGGGCAGCAGAGCCTTTCTGGCAGTCGTGTTCCTAGGTTGTAAATTAAATTGGAATGTGCATGGAGAAACACCCATACGTTTATGTCTCATTATTTCTTCTTGGATTTAAAAAATTTTGTTAATTGGGGTAAAGCTTAGAATATTGTTTGTCCTAGGTGTACACAATCTGGTTCATTTGTACATTATATATGTCTATTCAAGTACAGATCCTCTTCCCATGTAAAATGTTACAGAGGTTTCCGCAGACCTCCCTTGCTACATGGTCGGTCTTTTTGAGAAATGTATATAATATGTGTTTGTATAGATATAGCAACACTAATCTTAATTTATCCTTTCTCCCCACCTTTCCTTTTAGATGAGCATAGTTTGTTTTCTAAGTCTGTGAGTGTCTTTCTCTGTGGAAATATATTCATTTGTGTCAGTTATTAGATAACGCCTATAAGTGATATCATAGAATACAGGTCTTTGGTTTCCGAGTTACCTCATGTTTCGTGATTATCTCCAGACTCATTTGTGGTGCCTCAGAGAGCAATGGTTCATTGTTTTCCATGGCTAATATTCCATTGTGTACATGGACCACTTCTTCTTTATCCATTCACCTGTTGTTGGACATTTTCATTGCTTCACTGTCTTGGCTATTGTAAATAAGGCTGCACTGCAGCTTTTGCGGCCTGAGTCTTCTCGATTCTTGTCTTCTCAGGTGAGAGGTCCAATGGTGCGCCTGCTGGATTGAATGGTACCTCCATTTTTACTTTTAAACACAGCTCCTTTCTGTTCTCATTATTGGCTGTTACCCCTTTACGTCTCACCAGCAGGTAGAGGGGACACAGTTCTCTAAAACCCCTTCAGCATTTATTGTTTGTAGACTTTTTGCTGATGGTCAGTCGACTGGTGTAAGTTGAAACTTTTTATAGAATAGATTGCATGGGTCTAACACTCCCTGAGGTTGAGCTTTTATCCATTTTCCTTTTTTTAAAAAAGAGTGTGAGTAAAACATAACTCTTCATACTCTCTTCTTGAAACATTTGCCTGTTTTGAATTTTTTTGTCCATTCCCTACTTCAGCACAAATTTTTAGGGCAAGTGTCCTTTACAGCCCTGAGTCCTTGTGAATGTTAAGTGACCATTAGCTGTGAGTTTAAAGCTGCTCTTGCAGGAGACGGCCACAAGGTGGCAGCGTTTCTCCTTTACCAAATTTGGTTACTAGGGAAACAGAGCCTTAATGGAAGTGGTGTTCTAGGTTGTATATTAGAATGGAATGTGCCAGGAAATAGCCCTTTAAGTTTATCTCTGATTACTTCTTGTTCATATTTGTAATTTACTTTTATTTTTTATCCCAGCAAATTTGATTACAATGGTTTGTTTGTTCTAGGTGTGCAAGATGTGGTTCTTTCACACATATACGTGTATCTATTCTTCCTCGCATCCTTTTCCCATGTAGGTTATGACACAATGTTGAGTAGTCTTCTCCTGGTCTTCCGTACGTCTTTGGTGATTATATATTTCACATGGTATGTATATCTCTGTTAACCCCAGTATGGTAATGTATCCAATCCTCATCCCTTTCTATTTGGTGAACCATAAGATTTTTTTAATGAATCTGTGATTGCCTTTCTCTGTGGAAATATCTTCATTGGTATCAATTTTTAAGTAACTCCTAAAAGTGATATGATAGGATATGTGTCTTTGCTTTCTCACTTACTACAGGTGGCGTGATTACGTCTAGACTCATGTATGGTGCTGCAAATGGCATTGTTTCATTTTTTTCACTAGCGAATATTCCATCTGTACATGGAGGAGTTCTTCTTTGTCCACCCATCTGTTGGTGGACTTTTTGGTTACTTCCATATCTTGGCTATTGTAATACTGTGCCATGCAGATTTGCCTGCCTGTGTCTTTCCAATTCTCTCTTCTTAGATTATATGTCGAGGAGTGCTTCTGCTGGATCATATGGTAGCTCAATGTTTACCTTTTTAAGGCACCTCCATTCTGCTCTCATTTGTGGCCCTTTCCAACTTACGTCCCCCTTGAAGTTGAGGGTACACATTTCTCCACAACACCTTCAGCATTTTTGTTTGTAGATTTCTTGTTGATGGTTATTCTGACAATTGTGAGCGGATACCTTTTTGTGGTTGAATTCGCACGTGCCTCATAATCCGTTGAAATTGAGCTTTAAGGCATGTCCTTTTTATTTTTCAAGCTGTGATTACCCCTTAGTTCTTCAAATTGTTCTCTTAAAGTATGCGTCACATTTTGAAATGTTTTGGCCATTACCTCCCTCAAGACATTTTGAGGGCAGGTTTCATTAACAGTTCTGCAGTACTTGTTCCTATGAAATGACCATTAGCACAGGCTTTAATGCTGCTTTTGCAGGTAACTGCCAGAGGGTGGCAGCCTTTCTATGTTCCCCACCCTGGTAACTAGGGAGAAGCCATTGCGGCCTGTGGTGTTTCTCGGTTATAAATTAGAGTGGAGTGTGCCCGGACAAACCCACACAAGCTGATGTCTCCTTACTTTTGTTGGATTTTTAAATTTAATTTTTAGTTTTTATTGGAGTAATTTTGCACCGTGTACGTGGACCACTTCTACTTTGTGCATTCCTCGGTTGATGAACATTTTCATTGCTCCCAAGCGTTGGCTATGGTAAATATTGTTGGAGTGCAGGATTGCCAGCCTGTGACTTTTTGATTCTCATTTTCACAGGTGATAGGCCCAGCAGTGGGTGTGATTGACTGACTGGTAGCACCGTGTTTTCCTTTTCAAAGCACCATCTTTGTGTTTTCATTACTGGCACTTACCACGTCCCCATTAGAATCGAGGGTACGCATTTCTCCACAATCGCTTAAGCATTTATTGTTTGCCGCATTTATGCTAATGGCCATACTGGCTGCTGTGAGCTGATAGGTTTTTGTAATGTGGGTTTGCATGTCTTTGAAAATTCGTAAAACTCATCATTTTTCTCCACCGTTTTCTTTTCTGTTAAAAAAAAGGAAACAGTTGGGAGTACAATATATCTCTTGAAATTGTCTTCTTGGAAGGTTGCCCTATTTTGAAATTTTTGGTCGATTTTCCACCCCATAATTTTTTTAGAGAGCAGGTGTCATTTCCCGAACTACAAGTTTGGTGAATATTTAGTGACCTTTAGCAATGGGTTTAAAGCTGCTGTTGTGGGAAGTGGCCTCAAGCAGGCAGCATTTCTCCATTCCCAAATCTGGGTAGTAGGGCAGCAGAGCCTTTCTGCAAGTCGTGTTCCTAGGTTGTAAATTAAATTGAAATGTGCATGGAGAAACCCCCATACGTTTATGTCTCATTATTTCTTCTTGGATTTAAAAAAATTTTTTAATTGGGGTAAAGCTTAGAATATTGTTTGTCCTAGGTGTACACAATCTGGTTCATTTGTACATTATATATGTCTATTCAAGTACAGATCCTCTTCCCATGTAAAATGTTACAGAGGTTTCCGCAGACCTCCCTTGCTACATGGTCGGTCTTTTTGAGAAATGTATATAATATGTGTTTGTATAGATATAGCAAGACTACTCTTAATTTATCCATTCCCCCCACCTTTCCTTTTAGATGAGCATAGTTTGTTTTCTAAGTCTGTGAGTGTCTTTCCCTTGGAAATATATTCATTTGTGTCAGTTATTACATAACGCCTATAAGTGATATCATAGAATACAGGTCTTTGGTTTCCGAGTTACCTCATGTTTCGTGATTATCTCCAGACTCATTTGTGGTGCCTCAGAGAGCAATGGTTCATTGTTTTCCATGGCTAATATTCCATTGTGTACATGGACCACTTCTTCTTTATCCATTCACCTGTTGTTGGACATTTTCATTGCTTCACTGTCTTGGCTATTGTAAATAAGGCTGCACTGCAGCTTTTGCGGCCTGAGTCTTCTCGATTCTTGTCTTCTCAGGTGAGAGGTCCAATGGTGCGCCTGCTGGATTGAATGGTACCTCCATTTTTACTTTTAAACACAGCTCCTTTCTGTTCTCATTATTGGCTGTTACCCCTTTACGTCTCACCAGCAGGTAGAGGGGACACAGTTCTCTAAAACCCCTTCAGCATTTATTGTTTGTAGACTTTTTGCTGATGGTCAGTCGACTGGTGTAAGTTGAAACTTTTTATAGAATAGATTGCATGGGTCTAACACTCCCTGAGGTTGAGCTTTTATCCATTTTCCTTTTTTTTAAAACCCCGTGAGTAAAACTTAACTCTTCATACTCTCTTCTTGAAACATTTGCCTGTTTTGAATTTTTTTGTCCATTCCCTCCTTCAGCACATTTTTTTAGGACAGGTGTCCTTTACAGCCCTGAGTCCTTGTGTATGTTAAGTGAGCATTAGCTCTGAGTTTAAAGCTGCTCTTGCAGGAAACGGCCACAAGGTGGCAGCATTTCTCCTTTTCCAAATTTCGTAACTAGGGAAACAGAGGCTTAATGGAAGTGGTGTTCTAGGTTGTAAATTAGAATGGAATGTGCCAGGAAAAAGCCCTTTAAGTTTATGTCTCATAACTTCTTGTTCATATTTGTAATTTACTTTTTATTCTTTATCCCAGCACATTTGATTACAATGGTTTGTTTGTTCTAGGTGTGCAAGATGTGCTTCTTTCACACACATACATGTTTCTATTCTTCCACGCATCCTTTTCCCATGTAGGTTATGCCACAATGTTGAGTAGTCTTCTCCTGGTCTTCCGTACGTCTTTGGTGATTATATATTTCACATGGTTTGTATATCTCTGTTAACCCCAATATGGTAATGTATCCAATCCTCATCCCTTTCTATTTGGTGAACCATAAGATTTTTTTAATGAATCTGTGATTGCCTTTCTCTGTGGAAATATCTTCATTGGTATCAATTTTTAAGTAACTCCTAAAAGTGATATGATAGGATATGTGTCTTTTGCTTTCTCACTTACTACAGGTGGCGTGATTACGTCTAGACTCATGTATGGTGCTGCAAATGGCATTGTTTCATTTTTTTCACTAGCGAATATTCCATCTGTACATGGAGGAGTTCTTCTTTGTCCACCCATCTGTTGGTGGACTTTTTGGTTACTTCCATATCTTGGCTATTGTAATACTGTGCCATGCAGATTTGCCTGCCTGTGTCTTTCCAATTCTCTCTTCTTAGATTATATGTCGAGGAGTGGTTCCGCTGGATCATATGGTAGCTCAATGTTTACCTTTTTAAGGCACCTCCATTCTGCTCTCATTTGTGGCCCTTTCCAACTTCCGTCCCCCTTGAAGTTGAGGGTACGCATTTCTCCACAACACCTTCAGCATTTTTGTTTGTAGATTTCTTGTTGATGGTTATTCTGACAATTGTGAGCTGATACCTTTTTGTGGTTGAATTCGCACGTGCCTCATAATCCGTTGAAATTGAGCTTTAAGGCATGTCCTTTTTATTTTTCAAGCTGTGATTACCCCTTAGTTCTTCAAATTGTTTTCTTAAAGTATGTGTCACATTTTGAAATGTTTTGGCCATTACCTCCCTCAAGACATTTTGAGGGCAGGTTTCATTTACAGTTCTGCAGTACTTGTTCCTATGAAATGACCATGAGCACAGGCTTTAATGCTGCTTTTGCAGGTAACTGCCAGAGGGTGGCAGCCTTTCTATGTTCCCCACCCTGGTAACTAGGGAGAAGACCTTGCGGCCTGTGGTGTTTCTCGGTTATAAATTAGAGTGGAGTGTGCCCGGACAAACCCACACAAGCTGATGTCTCCTGACTTTTGTTGGATTTTTAAATTTAATTTTTATTTTTTATTGGAGTAATTTTCCACCGTGTACGTGGACCACTTCTACTTTGTGCATTCCTCGGTTGATGGACATTTTCATTGCTTCCAAGCGTTGGCTATGGTAAATATTGTTGGAGTGCAGGATTGCCAGCCTGTGACTTTTTGATTCTCATTTTCACAGGTGATAGGCCCAGCAGTGGGTGTGATTGACTGACTGGTAGCACCGTGTTTTCCTTTTCAAAGCACCTTCTTTGTGTTTTCATTACTGGCACTTACCACGTCCCAGTTAGAATCGAGGGTACGCATTTCTCCACAATCGCTTCAGCATTTATTGTTTGCCGCATTTATGCTAATGGCCATACTGGCTGCTGTGAGCTGATAGGTTTTTGTAATGTGGGTTTGCATGTCTTTGAAAATTCGTAAAACTCATCATTTTTCTCCACCGTTTTCTTTTCTGTTAAAAAAAAGGAAACAGTTGGGAGTACAGTATATCTCTTGAAATTGTCTTCTTGGAAGGTTGCCCTATTTTGAAATTTTTGGTCGATTTTCCACCCCAGAATTTTTTTAGAGAGCAGGTGTCATTTCCCGAACTGCAAGTTTGGTGAATATTTAGTGACCTTTAGCAATGGGTTTAAAGCTGCTGTTGTGGGAAGTGGCCTCAAGCAGGCAGCATTTCTCCATTCCCAAATCTGGGTACTAGGGCAGCAGAGCCTTTCTGGCAGTCGTGTTCCTAGGTTGTAAATTAAATTGGAATGTGCATGGAGAAACACCCATACGTTTATGTCTCATTATTTCTTCTTGGATTTAAAAAATTTTTTTAATTGGGGTAAAGCTTAGAATATTGTTTGTCCTAGGTGTACACAATCTGGTTCATTTGTACATTATATATGTCTATTCAAGTACAGATCCACTTCCCATGTAAAATGTTACAGAGGTTTCCGCAGACCTCCCTTGCTACATAGTCGGTCTTTTTGAGAAATGTATATAATATGTGTTTGTATAGATATAGCAACACTAATCTTAATTTATCCTTTCTCCCCACCTTTCCTTTTAGATGAGCATAGTTTGTTTTCTAAGTCTGTGAGTGTCTTTCTCTGTGGAAATATATTCATTTGTGTCAGTTATTAGATAACGCCTATAAGTGATATCATAGAATACAGGTCTTTGGTTTCCGAGTTACCTCATGTTTCGTGATTATCTCCAGACTCATTTGTGGTGCCTCAGAGAGCAATGGTTCATTGTTTTCCATGGCTAATATTCCATTGTGTACATGGACCACTTCTTCTTTATCCATTCACCTGTTGTTGGACATTTTCATTGCTTCACTGTCTTGGCTATTGTGAATAAGGCTGCACTGCAGCTTTTCGGCCTGAGTCTTCTCGATTCTTGTCTTCTCAGGTGAGAGGTCCAATGGTGCGCCTGCTGGATTGAATGGTACCTCCATTTTTACTTTTAAACACAGCTCCTTTCTGTTCTCATTATTGGCTGTTACCCCTTTACGTCTCACCAGCAGGTAGAGGGGACACAGTTCTCTAAAACCCCTTCAGCATTTATTGTTTGTAGACTTTTTGCTGATGGTCAGTCGACTGGTGTAAGTTGAAACTTTTTATAGAATAGATTGCATGGGTCTAACACTCCCTGAGGTTGAGCTTTTATCCATTTTCCTTTTTTTAAAAAAGAGTGTGAGTAAAACATAACTGTTCATAATCACTTCTTGAAACTTTTGCCTGTTTTGAATTTTTTTGTCCATTCCCTACTTCAGCACAAATTTTTAGGGCAAGTGTCCTTTACAGCCCTGAGTCCTTGTGAATGTTAAGTGACCATTAGCTGTGAGTTTAAAGCTGCTCTTGCAGGAGATGGCCACAAGGTGGCAGCGTTTCTCCTTTACCAAATTTGGTTACTAGGGAAACAGAGCCTTAATGGAAGTGGTGTTCTAGGTTGTATATTAGAATGGAATGTGCCAGGAAATAGCCCTTTAAGTTTATCTCTGATTACTTCTTGTTCATATTTGTAATTTACTTTTATTTTTTATCCCAGCAAATTTGATTACAATGGTTTGTTTGTTCTAGGTGTGCAAGATGTGGTTCTTTCACACATATACGTGTATCTATTCTTCCTCGCATCCTTTTCCCATGTAGGTTATGACACAATGTTGAGTAGTCTTCTCCTGGTCTTCCGTACGTCTTTGGTGATTATATATTTCACATGGTATGTATATCTCTGTTAACCCCAGTATGGTAATGTATCCAATCCTCATCCCTTTCTATTTGGTGAACCATAAGATTTTTTTAATGAATCTGTGATTGCCTTTCTCTGTGGAAATATCTTCATTGGTATCAATTTTTAAGTAACTCCTAAAAGTGATATGATAGGATATGTGTCTTTGCTTTCTCACTTACTACAGGTGGCGTGATTACGTCTAGACTCATGTATGGTGCTGCAAATGGCATTGTTTCATTTTTTTCACTAGCGAATATTCCATCTGTACATGGAGGAGTTCTTCTTTGTCCACCCATCTGTTGGTGGACTTTTTGGTTACTTCCATATCTTGGCTATTGTAATACTGTGCCATGCAGATTTGCCTGCCTGTGTCTTTCCAATTCTCTCTTCTTAGATTATATGTCGAGGAGTGCTTCTGCTGGATCATATGGTAGCTCAATGTTTACCTTTTTAAGGCACCTCCATTCGGCTCTCATTTGTGGCCCTTTCCAACTTACGTCCCCCTTGAAGTTGAGGGTACACATTTCTCCACAACACCTTCAGCATTTTTGTTTGTAGATTTCTTGTTGATGGTTATTCTGACAATTGTGAGCTGATACCTTTTTGTGGTTGAATTCGCACGTGCCTCATAATCCGTTGAAATTGAGCTTTAAGGCATGTCCTTTTTATTTTTCAAGCTGTGATTACCCCTTAGTTCTTCAAATTGTTCTCTTAAAGTATGCGTCACATTTTGAAATGTTTTGGCCATTACCTCCCTCAAGACATTTTGAGGGCAGGTTTCATTAACAGTTCTGCAGTACTTGTTCCTATGAAATGACCATTAGCACAGGCTTTAATGCTGCTTTTGCAGGTAACTGCCAGAGGGTGGCAGCCTTTCTATGTTCCCCACCCTGGTAACTAGGGAGAAGCCATTGCGGCCTGTGGTGTTTCTCGGTTATAAATTAGAGTGGAGTGTGCCCGGACAAACCCACACAAGCTGATGTCTCCTTACTTTTGTTGGATTTTTAAATTTAATTTTTAGTTTTTATTGGAGTAATTTTGCACCGTGTACGTGGACCACTTCTACTTTGTGCATTCCTCGGTTGATGGACATTTTCATTGCTTCCAAGCGTTGGCTATGGTAAATATTGTTGGAGTGCAGGATTGCCAGCCTGTGACTTTTTGATTCTCATTTTCACAGGTGATAGGCCCAGCAGTGGGTGTGATTGACTGACTGGTAGCACCGTGTTTCCCTTTTCAAAGCACCTTCTTTGTGTTTTCATTAGTGGCTCTTACCACGTCCCCCTTAGAATCGAGGGTATGCATTTCTCCACAGTCGATTTAGCATTTATTGTTTGCTGCCTTTATGCTAATGGCCCTACTGGCTGCTGTGTGCTGATAGGGTTTTGTAATTTGGGTTTGCATGTCTTTGAAAATTCGTAAAACTCATCATGTTTCTCCACCGTTTTCTTTTCTGTTAAAAAAAAGGAAACAGTTGGGAGTACAATATATTTCTTGAAATTGTCTTCTTGGAAGGTTGCCCTATTTTGAAATTTTTGGTCGATTTTCCACCTCAGAATTTTTTTAGAGAGCAGGTGTCATTTCCCGAACTGCAAGTTTGGTGAATATTTAGTGACCCTTAGCAATGGGTTTAAAGCTGCTGTTGTGGGAAGTGGCCTCAAGCAGGCAGCATTTCTCCACTCCCAAATCTGGGTACTAGGGCAGCAGAGCCTTTCTGGAAGTCGTGTTCCTAGGTTGTAAATTAAATTGGAATGTGCCTGGAGAAACCCCCATAAGTTTATGTCTCATTATTTCTTCTTGGTTTTAATTTTTTTTTAATTGTGGTAAGGCTTCGAATATTGTCTGTCCTAGGTGTACACAATCTGGTTCATTTGTACATTATATATGTCTATTCAAGTACAGATCCTCTTCCCATGTAAAATGTTACAGAGGGTTCCACAGACCTCCCTTGCTCCATGGTCGGTTTTTTTGAGATATGTATATACTATGTGTTTGTATACATATAGCAACACTAATCTTAACTTATCCATTCCCCCCACCCTTCCTTTTAGATGAGCATAGTTTGTTTTCAAGTCTGTGAGTGTCTTTCTCTGTGGAAATATATTCATTTGTGTCAGTTATTAGATAACGCCTATAAGTGATAACATAGAATACAGGTCTTTGGTTTCCGAGCTACCTCATGTTTCGTGATTATCTCCAGACCCATTTGTGGTGCCTCAAAGAGCAATGGTTCATTGTTTTCCATGGCTAATATTCCATTGTGTACATGGACCACTTCTTCTTTATCCATTCACCTCTTGTTGGATATTTTGATTGCTTCACTGTCTTAGCTATTGTGAATAAGGCTGCACTGCAGCTTTTGCGGCCTGTGTCTTCTCGATTCTTGTCTTCTCAGGTGAGAGGTCCAATGGTGCGCCTGCTGGATTGAATGGTACCTCCATTTTTACTTTTAAACACAGCTCCTTTCTCTTCTCATTATTGGCTGTTACCCGTTTACGTCTCACCAGCAGGTAGAGGGGATACAGTTCTTGAAAACCCCGTCAGCATTTATTGTTTGTAGACATTTTGCTGATGGTCAGTCGACTGGTCTAAGTTGAAACTTTTTGTAGATTAGATTGCATGGGTCTAACACTCCCTGAGGTTGAGCTTTTATCCATTTTCCTTTTTTTTTAAAAGAGCGTGAGTAAAACTTAACTCCTCATACTCTCTTCTTGAAACATTTGCCTGTTTTGAATTTTTTTGTCCATTCCCTACTTCAGCACAATTTTTTAGGGCAGGTGTCCTTTACAGCCCTGAGTCCTTGTGAATGTTAAGTGACCATTAGCTGTGAGTTTAAAGCTGCTCTTGCAGGAAACGGCCACAAGGTGGCAGCGTTTCTCCTTTACCAAATTTGGTAACTGGGGAAACAGAGCCTTAATGGAAGTGGTGTTCTAGGTTGTAAATTCGAATGGAATGTGCCAGGAAAAAAGCACTTTATGTTTATGTCTCATTACTTCTTGTTCATAATTGTAATTTACTTTTTATTTTTTATCCCAGCAAATTTGATTACAATGGTTTGTTTGTTCTAGGTGTGCAAGATGTGGTTCTTTCACACATATACGTGTATCTATTCTTCCTCGCATCCTTTTCCCATGTAGGTTATGACACAATGTTGAGTAGTCTTCTCCTGGTCTTCCGTACGTCTTTGGTGATTATATATTTCACATGGTATGTATATCTCTGTTAACCCCAGTATGGTAATGTATCCAATCCTCATCCCTTTCTATTTGGTGAACCATAAGATTTTTTTAATGAATCTGTGATTGCCTTTCTCTGTGGAAATATCTTCATTGGTATCAATTTTTAAGTAACTCCTAAAAGTGATATGATAGGATATGTGTCTTTGCTTTCTCACTTACTACAGGTGGCGTGATTACGTCTAGACTCATGTATGGTGCTGCAAATGGCATTGTTTCATTTTTTTCACTAGCGAATATTCCATCTGTACATGGAGGAGTTCTTCTTTGTCCACCCATCTGTTGGTGGACTTTTTGGTTACTTCCATATCTTGGCTATTGTAATACTGTGCCATGCAGATTTGCCTGCCTGTGTCTTTCCAATTCTCTCTTCTTAGATTATATGTCGAGGAGTGCTTCTGCTGGATCATATGGTAGCTCAATGTTTACCTTTTTAAGGCACCTCCATTCGGCTCTCATTTGTGGCCCTTTCCAACTTACGTCCCCCTTGAAGTTGAGGGTACACATTTCTCCACAACACCTTCAGCATTTTTGTTTGTAGATTTCTTGTTGATGGTTATTCTGACAATTGTGAGCTGATACCTTTTTGTGGTTGAATTCGCACGTGCCTCATAATCCGTTGAAATTGAGCTTTAAGGCATGTCCTTTTTATTTTTCAAGCTGTGATTACCCCTTAGTTCTTCAAATTGTTCTCTTAAAGTATGCGTCACATTTTGAAATGTTTTGGCCATTACCTCCCTCAAGACATTTTGAGGGCAGGTTTCATTAACAGTTCTGCAGTACTTGTTCCTATGAAATGACCATTAGCACAGGCTTTAATGCTGCTTTTGCAGGTAACTGCCAGAGGGTGGCAGCCTTTCTATGTTCCCCACCCTGGTAACTAGGGAGAAGCCATTGCGGCCTGTGGTGTTTCTCGGTTATAAATTAGAGTGGAGTGTGCCCGGACAAACCCACACAAGCTGATGTCTCCTTACTTTTGTTGGATTTTTAAATTTAATTTTTAGTTTTTATTGGAGTAATTTTGCACCGTGTACGTGGACCACTTCTACTTTGTGCATTCCTCGGTTGATGGACATTTTCATTGCTCCCAAGCGTTGGCTATGGTAAATATTGTTGGAGTGCAGGATTGCCAGCCTGTGACTTTTTGATTCTCATTTTCACAGGTGATAGGCCCAGCAGTGGGTGTGATTGACTGACTGGTAGCACCGTGTTTTCCTTTTCAAAGCACCTTCTTTGTGTTTTCATTACTGGCACTTACCACGTCCCAGTTAGAATCGAGGGTACGCATTTCTCCACAATCGCTTCAGCATTTATTGTTTGCCGCATTTATGCTAATGGCCATACTGGCTGCTGTGAGCTGATAGGTTTTTGTAATGTGGGTTTGCATGTCTTTGAAAATTCGTAAAACTCATCATTTTTCTCCACCGTTTTCTTTTCTGTTAAAAAAAAGGAAACAGTTGGGAGTACAGTATATCTCTTGAAATTGTCTTCTTGGAAGGTTGCCCTATTTTGAAATTTTTGGTCGATTTTCCACCCCAGAATTTTTTTAGAGAGCAGGTGTCATTTCCCGAACTGCAAGTTTGGTGAATATTTAGTGACCTTTAGCAATGGGTTTAAAGCTGCTGTTGTGGGAAGTGGCCTCAAGCAGGCAGCATTTCTCCATTCCCAAATCTGGGTACTAGGGCAGCAGAGCCTTTCTGGCAGTCGTGTTCCTAGGTTGTAAATTAAATTGGAATGTGCATGGAGAAACACCCATACGTTTATGTCTCATTATTTCTTCTTGGATTTAAAAAATTTTTTTAATTGGGGTAAAGCTTAGAATATTGTTTGTCCTAGGTGTACACAATCTGGTTCATTTGTACATTATATATGTCTATTCAAGTACAGATCCACTTCCCATGTAAAATGTTACAGAGGTTTCCGCAGACCTCCCTTGCTACATAGTCGGTCTTTTTGAGAAATGTATATAATATGTGTTTGTATAGATATAGCAACACTAATCTTAATTTATCCTTTCTCCCCACCTTTCCTTTTAGATGAGCATAGTTTGTTTTCTAAGTCTGTGAGTGTCTTTCTCTGTGGAAATATATTCATTTGTGTCAGTTATTAGATAACGCCTATAAGTGATATCATAGAATACAGGTCTTTGGTTTCCGAGTTACCTCATGTTTCGTGATTATCTCCAGACTCATTTGTGGTGCCTCAGAGAGCAATGGTTCATTGTTTTCCATGGCTAATATTCCATTGTGTACATGGACCACTTCTTCTTTATCCATTCACCTGTTGTTGGACATTTTCATTGCTTCACTGTCTTGGCTATTGTGAATAAGGCTGCACTGCAGCTTTTCGGCCTGAGTCTTCTCGATTCTTGTCTTCTCAGGTGAGAGGTCCAATGGTGCGCCTGCTGGATTGAATGGTACCTCCATTTTTACTTTTAAACACAGCTCCTTTCTGTTCTCATTATTGGCTGTTACCCCTTTACGTCTCACCAGCAGGTAGAGGGGACACAGTTCTCTAAAACCCCTTCAGCATTTATTGTTTGTAGACTTTTTGCTGATGGTCAGTCGACTGGTGTAAGTTGAAACTTTTTATAGAATAGATTGCATGGGTCTAACACTCCCTGAGGTTGAGCTTTTATCCATTTTCCTTTTTTTAAAAAAGAGTGTGAGTAAAACATAACTGTTCATAATCACTTCTTGAAACTTTTGCCTGTTTTGAATTTTTTTGTCCATTCCCTACTTCAGCACAAATTTTTAGGGCAAGTGTCCTTTACAGCCCTGAGTCCTTGTGAATGTTAAGTGACCATTAGCTGTGAGTTTAAAGCTGCTCTTGCAGGAGATGGCCACAAGGTGGCAGCGTTTCTCCTTTACCAAATTTGGTTACTAGGGAAACAGAGCCTTAATGGAAGTGGTGTTCTAGGTTGTATATTAGAATGGAATGTGCCAGGAAATAGCCCTTTAAGTTTATCTCTGATTACTTCTTGTTCATATTTGTAATTTACTTTTATTTTTTATCCCAGCAAATTTGATTACAATGGTTTGTTTGTTCTAGGTGTGCAAGATGTGGTTCTTTCACACATATACGTGTATCTATTCTTCCTCGCATCCTTTTCCCATGTAGGTTATGACACAATGTTGAGTAGTCTTCTCCTGGTCTTCCGTACGTCTTTGGTGATTATATATTTCACATGGTATGTATATCTCTGTTAACCCCAGTATGGTAATGTATCCAATCCTCATCCCTTTCTATTTGGTGAACCATAAGATTTTTTTAATGAATCTGTGATTGCCTTTCTCTGTGGAAATATCTTCATTGGTATCAATTTTTAAGTAACTCCTAAAAGTGATATGATAGGATATGTGTCTTTGCTTTCTCACTTACTACAGGTGGCGTGATTACGTCTAGACTCATGTATGGTGCTGCAAATGGCATTGTTTCATTTTTTTCACTAGCGAATATTCCATCTGTACATGGAGGAGTTCTTCTTTGTCCACCCATCTGTTGGTGGACTTTTTGGTTACTTCCATATCTTGGCTATTGTAATACTGTGCCATGCAGATTTGCCTGCCTGTGTCTTTCCAATTCTCTCTTCTTAGATTATATGTCGAGGAGTGCTTCTGCTGGATCATATGGTAGCTCAATGTTTACCTTTTTAAGGCACCTCCATTCGGCTCTCATTTGTGGCCCTTTCCAACTTACGTCCCCCTTGAAGTTGAGGGTACACATTTCTCCACAACACCTTCAGCATTTTTGTTTGTAGATTTCTTGTTGATGGTTATTCTGACAATTGTGAGCTGATACCTTTTTGTGGTTGAATTCGCACGTGCCTCATAATCCGTTGAAATTGAGCTTTAAGGCATGTCCTTTTTATTTTTCAAGCTGTGATTACCCCTTAGTTCTTCAAATTGTTCTCTTAAAGTATGCGTCACATTTTGAAATGTTTTGGCCATTACCTCCCTCAAGACATTTTGAGGGCAGGTTTCATTAACAGTTCTGCAGTACTTGTTCCTATGAAATGACCATTAGCACAGGCTTTAATGCTGCTTTTGCAGGTAACTGCCAGAGGGTGGCAGCCTTTCTATGTTCCCCACCCTGGTAACTAGGGAGAAGCCATTGCGGCCTGTGGTGTTTCTCGGTTATAAATTAGAGTGGAGTGTGCCCGGACAAACCCACACAAGCTGATGTCTCCTTACTTTTGTTGGATTTTTAAATTTAATTTTTAGTTTTTATTGGAGTAATTTTGCACCGTGTACGTGGACCACTTCTACTTTGTGCATTCCTCGGTTGATGGACATTTTCATTGCTTCCAAGCGTTGGCTATGGTAAATATTGTTGGAGTGCAGGATTGCCAGCCTGTGACTTTTTGATTCTCATTTTCACAGGTGATAGGCCCAGCAGTGGGTGTGATTGACTGACTGGTAGCACCGTGTTTCCCTTTTCAAAGCACCTTCTTTGTGTTTTCATTAGTGGCTCTTACCACGTCCCCCTTAGAATCGAGGGTATGCATTTCTCCACAGTCGATTTAGCATTTATTGTTTGCTGCCTTTATGCTAATGGCCCTACTGGCTGCTGTGTGCTGATAGGGTTTTGTAATTTGGGTTTGCATGTCTTTGAAAATTCGTAAAACTCATCATGTTTCTCCACCGTTTTCTTTTCTGTTAAAAAAAAGGAAACAGTTGGGAGTACAATATATTTCTTGAAATTGTCTTCTTGGAAGGTTGCCCTATTTTGAAATTTTTGGTCGATTTTCCACCTCAGAATTTTTTTAGAGAGCAGGTGTCATTTCCCGAACTGCAAGTTTGGTGAATATTTAGTGACCCTTAGCAATGGGTTTAAAGCTGCTGTTGTGGGAAGTGGCCTCAAGCAGGCAGCATTTCTCCACTCCCAAATCTGGGTACTAGGGCAGCAGAGCCTTTCTGGAAGTCGTGTTCCTAGGTTGTAAATTAAATTGGAATGTGCCTGGAGAAACCCCCATAAGTTTATGTCTCATTATTTCTTCTTGGTTTTAATTTTTTTTTAATTGTGGTAAGGCTTCGAATATTGTCTGTCCTAGGTGTACACAATCTGGTTCATTTGTACATTATATATGTCTATTCAAGTACAGATCCTCTTCCCATGTAAAATGTTACAGAGGGTTCCACAGACCTCCCTTGCTCCATGGTCGGTTTTTTTGAGATATGTATATACTATGTGTTTGTATACATATAGCAACACTAATCTTAACTTATCCATTCCCCCCACCCTTCCTTTTAGATGAGCATAGTTTGTTTTCAAGTCTGTGAGTGTCTTTCTCTGTGGAAATATATTCATTTGTGTCAGTTATTAGATAACGCCTATAAGTGATAACATAGAATACAGGTCTTTGGTTTCCGAGCTACCTCATGTTTCGTGATTATCTCCAGACCCATTTGTGGTGCCTCAAAGAGCAATGGTTCATTGTTTTCCATGGCTAATATTCCATTGTGTACATGGACCACTTCTTCTTTATCCATTCACCTCTTGTTGGATATTTTGATTGCTTCACTGTCTTAGCTATTGTGAATAAGGCTGCACTGCAGCTTTTGCGGCCTGTGTCTTCTCGATTCTTGTCTTCTCAGGTGAGAGGTCCAATGGTGCGCCTGCTGGATTGAATGGTACCTCCATTTTTACTTTTAAACACAGCTCCTTTCTCTTCTCATTATTGGCTGTTACCCGTTTACGTCTCACCAGCAGGTAGAGGGGATACAGTTCTTGAAAACCCCGTCAGCATTTATTGTTTGTAGACATTTTGCTGATGGTCAGTCGACTGGTCTAAGTTGAAACTTTTTGTAGATTAGATTGCATGGGTCTAACACTCCCTGAGGTTGAGCTTTTATCCATTTTCCTTTTTTTTTAAAAGAGCGTGAGTAAAACTTAACTCCTCATACTCTCTTCTTGAAACATTTGCCTGTTTTGAATTTTTTTGTCCATTCCCTACTTCAGCACAATTTTTTAGGGCAGGTGTCCTTTACAGCCCTGAGTCCTTGTGAATGTTAAGTGACCATTAGCTGTGAGTTTAAAGCTGCTCTTGCAGGAAACGGCCACAAGGTGGCAGCGTTTCTCCTTTACCAAATTTGGTAACTGGGGAAACAGAGCCTTAATGGAAGTGGTGTTCTAGGTTGTAAATTCGAATGGAATGTGCCAGGAAAAAAGCACTTTATGTTTATGTCTCATTACTTCTTGTTCATAATTGTAATTTACTTTTTATTTTTTATCCCAGCAAATTTGATTACAATGGTTTGTTTGTTCTAGGTGTGCAAGATGTGGTTCTTTCACACATATACGTGTATCTATTCTTCCTCGCATCCTTTTCCCATGTAGGTTATGACACAATGTTGAGTAGTCTTCTCCTGGTCTTCCGTACGTCTTTGGTGATTATATATTTCACATGGTATGTATATCTCTGTTAACCCCAGTATGGTAATGTATCCAATCCTCATCCCTTTCTATTTGGTGAACCATAAGATTTTTTTAATGAATCTGTGATTGCCTTTCTCTGTGGAAATATCTTCATTGGTATCAATTTTTAAGTAACTCCTAAAAGTGATATGATAGGATATGTGTCTTTGCTTTCTCACTTACTACAGGTGGCGTGATTACGTCTAGACTCATGTATGGTGCTGCAAATGGCATTGTTTCATTTTTTTCACTAGCGAATATTCCATCTGTACATGGAGGAGTTCTTCTTTGTCCACCCATCTGTTGGTGGACTTTTTGGTTACTTCCATATCTTGGCTATTGTAATACTGTGCCATGCAGATTTGCCTGCCTGTGTCTTTCCAATTCTCTCTTCTTAGATTATATGTCGAGGAGTGCTTCTGCTGGATCATATGGTAGCTCAATGTTTACCTTTTTAAGGCACCTCCATTCGGCTCTCATTTGTGGCCCTTTCCAACTTACGTCCCCCTTGAAGTTGAGGGTACACATTTCTCCACAACACCTTCAGCATTTTTGTTTGTAGATTTCTTGTTGATGGTTATTCTGACAATTGTGAGCTGATACCTTTTTGTGGTTGAATTCGCACGTGCCTCATAATCCGTTGAAATTGAGCTTTAAGGCATGTCCTTTTTATTTTTCAAGCTGTGATTACCCCTTAGTTCTTCAAATTGTTCTCTTAAAGTATGCGTCACATTTTGAAATGTTTTGGCCATTACCTCCCTCAAGACATTTTGAGGGCAGGTTTCATTAACAGTTCTGCAGTACTTGTTCCTATGAAATGACCATTAGCACAGGCTTTAATGCTGCTTTTGCAGGTAACTGCCAGAGGGTGGCAGCCTTTCTATGTTCCCCACCCTGGTAACTAGGGAGAAGCCATTGCGGCCTGTGGTGTTTCTCGGTTATAAATTAGAGTGGAGTGTGCCCGGACAAACCCACACAAGCTGATGTCTCCTTACTTTTGTTGGATTTTTAAATTTAATTTTTAGTTTTTATTGGAGTAATTTTGCACCGTGTACGTGGACCACTTCTACTTTGTGCATTCCTCGGTTGATGGACATTTTCATTGCTCCCAAGCGTTGGCTATGGTAAATATTGTTGGAGTGCAGGATTGCCAGCCTGTGACTTTTTGATTCTCATTTTCACAGGTGATAGGCCCAGCAGTGGGTGTGATTGACTGACTGGTAGCACCGTGTTTTCCTTTTCAAAGCACCATCTTTGTGTTTTCATTACTGGCACTTACCACGTCCCCCTTAGAATCGAGGGTACGCATTTCTCCACAATCGCTTCAGCATTTATTGTTTGCCGCATTTATGCTAATGGCCATACTGGCTGCTGTGAGCTGATAGGTTTTTGTAATGTGGGTTTGCATGTCTTTGAAAATTCGTAAAACTCATCATTTTTCTCCACCGTTTTCTTTTCTGTTAAAAAAAAGGAAACAGTTGGGAGTACAATATATCTCTTGAAATTGTCTTCTTGGAAGGTTGCCCTATTTTGAAATTTTTGGTCGATTTTCCACCCCATAATTTTTTTAGAGAGCAGGTGTCATTTCCCGAACTACAAGTTTGGTGAATATTTAGTGACCTTTAGCAATGGGTTTAAAGCTGCTGTTGTGGGAAGTGGCCTCAAGCAGGCAGCATTTCTCCATTCCCAAATCTGGGTAGTAGGGAAGCAGAGCCTTTCTGCAAGTCGTGTTCCTAGGTTGTAAATTAAATTGAAATGTGCATGGAGAAACCCCCATACGTTTATGTCTCATTATTTCTTCTTGGATTTAAAAAAATTTTTTAATTGGGGTAAAGCTTAGAATATTGTTTGTCCTAGGTGTACACAATCTGGTTCATTTGTACATTATATATGTCTATTCAAGTACAGATCTTCTTCCCATGTAAAATGTTACAGAGGTTTCCGCAGACCTCCCTTGCTACATAGTCAGTCTTTTTGAGAAATGTATATAATATGTGTTTGTATAGATATAGCAAGACTAATCTTAATTTATCCATTCCCCCCACCTTTCCTTTTAGATGAGCATAGTTTGTTTTCTAAGTCTGTGAGTGTCTTTCCCTTGGAAATATATTCATTTGTGTCAGTTATTACATAACGCCTATAAGTGATATCATAGAATACAGGTCTTTGGTTTCCGAGTTACCTCATGTTTCGTGATTATCTCCAGACTCATTTGTGGTGCCTCAGAGAGCAATGGTTCATTGTTTTCCATTGCTAATATTCCATTGAGTACATGGACCACTTCTTCTTTATCCATTCACCTGTTGTTGGACATTTTCATTGCTTCACTGTCTTGGCTATTGTGAATAAGGCTGCACTGCAGCTTTTGCGGCCTGAGTCTTCTCGATTCTTGTCTTCTCAGGTGAGAGGTCCAATGGTGCGCCTGCTGGATTGAATGGTACCTCCATTTTTACTTTTAAACACAGCTCCTTTCTGTTCTCATTATTGGCTGTTACCCCTTTACGTCTCACCAGCAGGTAGAGGGTACACAGTTCTCTAAAACCCCTTCAGCATTTATTGTTTGTAGACTTTTTGCTGATGGTCAGTCGACTGGTGTAAGTTGAAACTTTTTATAGAATAGATTGCATGGGTCTAACACTCCCTGAGGTTGAGCTTTTATCCATTTTCCTTTTTTTAAAAAAGAGTGTGAGTAAAACATAACTCTTCATACTCTCTTCTTGAAACATTTGCCTGTTTTGAATTTTTTTGTCCATTCCCTACTTCAGCACAAATTTTTAGGGCAAGTGTCCTTTACAGCCCTGAGTCCTTGTGAATGTTAAGTGACCATTAGCTGTGAGTTTAAAGCTGCTCTTGCAGGAGACGGCCACAAGGTGGCAGCGTTTCTCCTTTACCAAATTTGGTTACTAGGGAAACAGAGCCTTAATGGAAGTGGTGTTCTAGGTTGTATATTAGAATGGAATGTGCCAGGAAATAGCCCTTTAAGTTTATCTCTGATTACTTCTTGTTCATATTTGTAATTTACTTTTATTTTTTATCCCAGCAAATTTGATTACAATGGTTTGTTTGTTCTAGGTGTGCAAGATGTGGTTCTTTCACACATATACGTGTATCTATTCTTCCTCGCATCCTTTTCCCATGTAGGTTATGACACAATGTTGAGTAGTCTTCTCCTGGTCTTCCGTACGTCTTTGGTGATTATATATTTCACATGGTATGTATATCTCTGTTAACCCCAGTATGGTAATGTATCCAATCCTCATCCCTTTCTATTTGGTGAACCATAAGATTTTTTTAATGAATCTGTGATTGCCTTTCTCTGTGGAAATATCTTCATTGGTATCAATTTTTAAGTAACTCCTAAAAGTGATATGATAGGATATGTGTCTTTGCTTTCTCACTTACTACAGGTGGCGTGATTACGTCTAGACTCATGTATGGTGCTGCAAATGGCATTGTTTCATTTTTTTCACTAGCGAATATTCCATCTGTACATGGAGGAGTTCTTCTTTGTCCACCCATCTGTTGGTGGACTTTTTGGTTACTTCCATATCTTGGCTATTGTAATACTGTGCCATGCAGATTTGCCTGCCTGTGTCTTTCCAATTCTCTCTTCTTAGATTATATGTCGAGGAGTGCTTCTGCTGGATCATATGGTAGCTCAATGTTTACCTTTTTAAGGCACCTCCATTCGGCTCTCATTTGTGGCCCTTTCCAACTTACGTCCCCCTTGAAGTTGAGGGTACACATTTCTCCACAACACCTTCAGCATTTTTGTTTGTAGATTTCTTGTTGATGGTTATTCTGACAATTGTGAGCTGATACCTTTTTGTGGTTGAATTCGCACGTGCCTCATAATCCGTTGAAATTGAGCTTTAAGGCATGTCCTTTTTATTTTTCAAGCTGTGATTACCCCTTAGTTCTTCAAATTGTTCTCTTAAAGTATGCGTCACATTTTGAAATGTTTTGGCCATTACCTCCCTCAAGACATTTTGAGGGCAGGTTTCATTAACAGTTCTGCAGTACTTGTTCCTATGAAATGACCATTAGCACAGGCTTTAATGCTGCTTTTGCAGGTAACTGCCAGAGGGTGGCAGCCTTTCTATGTTCCCCACCCTGGTAACTAGGGAGAAGCCATTGCGGCCTGTGGTGTTTCTCGGTTATAAATTAGAGTGGAGTGTGCCCGGACAAACCCACACAAGCTGATGTCTCCTTACTTTTGTTGGATTTTTAAATTTAATTTTTAGTTTTTATTGGAGTAATTTTGCACCGTGTACGTGGACCACTTCTACTTTGTGCATTCCTCGGTTGATGGACATTTTCATTGCTCCCAAGCGTTGGCTATGGTAAATATTGTTGGAGTGCAGGATTGCCAGCCTGTGACTTTTTGATTCTCATTTTCACAGGTGATAGGCCCAGCAGTGGGTGTGATTGACTGACTGGTAGCACCGTGTTTTCCTTTTCAAAGCACCATCTTTGTGTTTTCATTACTGGCACTTACCACGTCCCCCTTAGAATCGAGGGTACGCATTTCTCCACAATCGCTTCAGCATTTATTGTTTGCCGCATTTATGCTAATGGCCATACTGGCTGCTGTGAGCTGATAGGTTTTTGTAATGTGGGTTTGCATGTCTTTGAAAATTCGTAAAACTCATCATTTTTCTCCACCGTTTTCTTTTCTGTTAAAAAAAAGGAAACAGTTGGGAGTACAATATATCTCTTGAAATTGTCTTCTTGGAAGGTTGCCCTATTTTGAAATTTTTGGTCGATTTTCCACCCCATAATTTTTTTAGAGAGCAGGTGTCATTTCCCGAACTACAAGTTTGGTGAATATTTAGTGACCTTTAGCAATGGGTTTAAAGCTGCTGTTGTGGGAAGTGGCCTCAAGCAGGCAGCATTTCTCCATTCCCAAATCTGGGTAGTAGGGAAGCAGAGCCTTTCTGCAAGTCGTGTTCCTAGGTTGTAAATTAAATTGAAATGTGCATGGAGAAACCCCCATACGTTTATGTCTCATTATTTCTTCTTGGATTTAAAAAAATTTTTTAATTGGGGTAAAGCTTAGAATATTGTTTGTCCTAGGTGTACACAATCTGGTTCATTTGTACATTATATATGTCTATTCAAGTACAGATCTTCTTCCCATGTAAAATGTTACAGAGGTTTCCGCAGACCTCCCTTGCTACATAGTCAGTCTTTTTGAGAAATGTATATAATATGTGTTTGTATAGATATAGCAAGACTAATCTTAATTTATCCATTCCCCCCACCTTTCCTTTTAGATGAGCATAGTTTGTTTTCTAAGTCTGTGAGTGTCTTTCCCTTGGAAATATATTCATTTGTGTCAGTTATTACATAACGCCTATAAGTGATATCATAGAATACAGGTCTTTGGTTTCCGAGTTACCTCATGTTTCGTGATTATCTCCAGACTCATTTGTGGTGCCTCAGAGAGCAATGGTTCATTGTTTTCCATTGCTAATATTCCATTGAGTACATGGACCACTTCTTCTTTATCCATTCACCTGTTGTTGGACATTTTCATTGCTTCACTGTCTTGGCTATTGTGAATAAGGCTGCACTGCAGCTTTTGCGGCCTGAGTCTTCTCGATTCTTGTCTTCTCAGGTGAGAGGTCCAATGGTGCGCCTGCTGGATTGAATGGTACCTCCATTTTTACTTTTAAACACAGCTCCTTTCTGTTCTCATTATTGGCTGTTACCCCTTTACGTCTCACCAGCAGGTAGAGGGTACACAGTTCTCTAAAACCCCTTCAGCATTTATTGTTTGTAGACTTTTTGCTGATGGTCAGTCGACTGGTGTAAGTTGAAACTTTTTATAGAATAGATTGCATGGGTCTAACACTCCCTGAGGTTGAGCTTTTATCCATTTTCCTTTTTTTAAAAACACCGTGAGTAAAACTTAACTCTTCATACTCTCTTCTTGAAACATTTGCCTGTTTTGAAATTTTTGTCCATTCCCTCCTTCAGCACATTTTTTTAGGGCAGGTGTCCTTTACAGCTCTGAGTCCTTGTGTATGTTAAGTGAGCATTAGCTCTGAGTTTAAAGCTGCTGTTGCAGGAAACGGCCACAAGGTGGCAGCATTTCTCCTTTTCCTAATTTCGTAACTAGGGAAACAGAGGCTTAATGGAAGTGGTGTTCTAGGTTGTAAATTAGAATGGAATGTGCCAGGAAAAAGCCCTTTAAGTTTATGTCTCATAACTTCTTGTTCATATTTGTAATTTACTTTTTATTCTTTATTCCAGCACATTTGATTACAATAGTTTTTTTGTTCTAGGTGTGCAAGATTTGCTTCTTTCACACACATACATGTTTCTATTCTTCCACGCATCCTTTTCCCATGTAGGTTATGCCACAATGTTGAGTAGTCTTCTCCTGGTCTTCCGTACGTCTTTGGTGATTATATATTTCACATGGTTTGTATATCTCTGTTAACCCCAGTATGGTAATGTATCCAATCCTCATCCCTTTCTATTTGGTGAACCATAAGATTTTTTTAATGAATCTGTGATTGCCTTTCTCTGTGGAAATATCTTCATTGGTATCAATTTTTAAGTAACTCCTAAAAGTGATATGATATGATATGTGTCTTTGCTTTCTCACTTACTACAGGTGGCGTGATTACGTCTAGACTCATGTATGGTGCTGCAAATGGCATTGTTTCATTTTTTTCACTAGTGAATATTCCATCTGTACATGGAGGAGTTCTTCTTTGTCCACCCATCTGTTGGTGGACTTTTTGGTTACTTCCATATCTTGGCTATTGTAATACTGTGCCATGCAGATTTGCCTGCCTGTGTCTTTCCAATTCTCTCTTCTTAGATTATATGTCGAGGAGTGCTTCTGCTGGATCATATGGTAGCTCAATGTTTACCTTTTTAAGGCACCTCCATTCTGCTCTCATTTGTGGCCCTTTCCAACTTACGTCCCCCTTGAAGTTGAGGGTACACATTTCTCCACAACACCTTCAGCATTTTTGTTTGTAGATTTCTTGTTGATGGTTATTCTGACAATTGTGAGCTGATACCTTTTTGTGGTTGAATTCACACGTGCCTCATAATCTGTTGAAATTGAGCTTTAAGGCATGTCGTTTTTATTTTTCAAGCTGTGATTACCCCTTAGTTCTTCAAATTGTTCTCTTAAAGTATGCGTCACATTTTGAAATGTTTTGGCCATTACCTCCCTCAAGACATTTTGAGGGCAGGTTTCATTAACAGTTCTGCAGTACTTGTTCCTATGAAATGACCATTAGCACAGGCTTTAATGCTGCTTTTGCAGGTAACTGCCAGAGGGTGGCAGCCTTTCTATGTTCCCCACCCTGGTAACTAGGGAGAAGCCATTGCGGCCTGTGGTGTTTCTCGGTTATAAATTAGAGTGGAGTGTGCCCGGACAAACCCACACAAGCTGATGTCTCCTTACTTTTGTTGGATTTTTAAATTTAATTTTTAGTTTTTATTGGAGTAATTTTGCACCGTGTACGTGGACCACTTCTACTTTGTGCATTCCTCGGTTGATGGACATTTTCATTGCTTCCAAGCGTTGGCTATGGTAAATATTGTTGGAGTGCAGGATTGCCAGCCTGTGACTTTTTGATTCTCATTTTCACAGGTGATAGGCCCAGCAGTGGGTGTGATTGACTGACTGGTAGCACCGTGTTTCCCTTTTCAAAGCACCTTCTTTGTGTTTTCATTAGTGGCTCTTACCACGTCCCCCTTAGAATCGAGGGTATGCATTTCTCCACAGTCGATTTAGCATTTATTGTTTGCTGCCTTTATGCTAATGGCCCTACTGGCTGCTGTGTGCTGATAGGGTTTTGTAATTTGGGTTTGCATGTCTTTGAAAATTCGTAAAACTCATCATGTTTCTCCACCGTTTTCTTTTCTGTTAAAAAAAAGGAAACAGTTGGGAGTACAATATATTTCTTGAAATTGTCTTCTTGGAAGGTTGCCCTATTTTGAAATTTTTGGTCGATTTTCCACCTCAGAATTTTTTTAGAGAGCAGGTGTCATTTCCCGAACTGCAAGTTTGGTGAATATTTAGTGACCCTTAGCAATGGGTTTAAAGCTGCTGTTGTGGGAAGTGGCCTCAAGCAGGCAGCATTTCTCCACTCCCAAATCTGGGTACTAGGGCAGCAGAGCCTTTCTGGAAGTCGTGTTCCTAGGTTGTAAATTAAATTGGAATGTGCCTGGAGAAACCCCCATAAGTTTATGTCTCATTATTTCTTCTTGGTTTTAATTTTTTTTTAATTGTGGTAAGGCTTCGAATATTGTCTGTCCTAGGTGTACACAATCTGGTTCATTTGTACATTATATATGTCTATTCAAGTACAGATCCTCTTCCCATGTAAAATGTTACAGAGGGTTCCACAGACCTCCCTTGCTCCATGGTCGGTTTTTTTGAGATATGTATATACTATGTGTTTGTATACATATAGCAACACTAATCTTAACTTATCCATTCCCCCCACCTTTCCTTTTAGATGAGCATAGTTTGTTTTCAAGTCTGTGAGTGTCTTTCTCTGTGGAAATATATTCATTTGTGTCAGTTATTAGATAACGCCTATAAGTGATAACATAGAATACAGGTCTTTGGTTTCCGAGCTACCTCATGTTTCGTGATTATCTCCAGACCCATTTGTGGTGCCTCAAAGAGCAATGGTTCATTGTTTTCCATGGCTAATATTCCATTGTGTACATGGACCACTTCTTCTTTATCCATTCACCTCTTGTTGGATATTTTGATTGCTTCACTGTCTTAGCTATTGTGAATAAGGCTGCACTGCAGCTTTTGCGGCCTGTGTCTTCTCGATTCTTGTCTTCTCAGGTGAGAGGTCCAATGGTGCGCCTGCTGGATTGAATGGTACCTCCATTTTTACTTTTAAACACAGCTCCTTTCTCTTCTCATTATTGGCTGTTACCCGTTTACGTCTCACCAGCAGGTAGAGGGGATACAGTTCTTGAAAACCCCGTCAGCATTTATTGTTTGTAGACATTTTGCTGATGGTCAGTCGACTGGTCTAAGTTGAAACTTTTTGTAGATTAGATTGCATGGGTCTAACACTCCCTGAGGTTGAGCTTTTATCCATTTTCCTTTTTTTTTAAAAGAGCGTGAGTAAAACTTAACTCCTCATACTCTCTTCTTGAAACATTTGCCTGTTTTGAATTTTTTTGTCCATTCCCTACTTCAGCACAATTTTTTAGGGCAGGTGTCCTTTACAGCCCTGAGTCCTTGTGAATGTTAAGTGACCATTAGCTGTGAGTTTAAAGCTGCTCTTGCAGGAAACGGCCACAAGGTGGCAGCATTTCTCCTTTACCAAATTTGGTAACTGGGGAAACAGAGCCTTAATGGAAGTGGTGTTCTAGGTTGTAAATTCGAATGGAATGTGCCAGGAAAAAAGCACTTTATGTTTATGTCTCATTACTTCTTGTTCATAATTGTAATTTACTTTTTATTTTTTATCCCAGCAAATTTGATTACAATGGTTTGTTTGTTCTAGGTGTGCAAGATGTGGTTCTTTCACACATATACGTGTATCTATTCTTCCTCGCATCCTTTTCCCATGTAGGTTATGACACAATGTTGAGTAGTCTTCTCCTGGTCTTCCGTACGTCTTTGGTGATTATATATTTCACATGGTATGTATATCTCTGTTAACCCCAATATGGTAATGTATCCAATCCTCATCCCTTTCTATTTGGTGAACCATAAGTTTTTTTTAATGAATCTGTGATTGCCTTTCTCTGTGGAAATATCTTCATTGGTATCAATTTTTAAGTAACTCCTAAAAGTGAATTGATAGCATATGTGTCTTTTGCTTTCTCACTTACTACAGGTGGCGTGATTACGTCTAGACTCATGTATGGTGCTGCAAATGGCATTGTTTCATTTTTTTCACTAGTGAATATTCCATCTGTACATGGAGGAGTTCTTCTTTGTCCACCCATCTGTTGGTGGACTTTTTGGTTACTTCCATATCTTGGCTATTGTAATACTGTGCCATGCAGATTTGCCTGCCTGTGTCTTTCCAATTCTCTCTTCTTAGATTATATGTCGAGGAGTGCTTCTGCTGGATCATATGGTAGCTCAATGTTTACCTTTTTAAGGCACCTCCATTCTGCTCTCATTTGTGGCCCTTTCCAACTTACGTCCCCCTTGAAGTTGAGGGTACACATTTCTCCACAACACCTTCAGCATTTTTGTTTGTAGATTTCTTGTTGATGGTTATTCTGACAATTGTGAGCTGATACCTTTTTGTGGTTGAATTCACACGTGCCTCATAATCCGTTGAAATTGAGCTTTAAGGCATGTCGTTTTTATTTTTCAAGCTGTGATTACCCCTTAGTTCTTCAAATTGTTCTCTTAAAGTATGCGTCACATTTTGAAATGTTTTGGCCATTACCTCCCTCAAGACATTTTGAGGGCAGGTTTCATTAACAGTTCTGCAGTACTTGTTCCTATGAAATGACCATTAGCACAGGCTTTAATGCTGCTTTTGCAGGTAACTGCCAGAGGGTGGCAGCCTTTCTATGTTCCCCACCCTGGTAACTAGGGAGAAGCCATTGCGGCCTGTGGTGTTTCTCGGTTATAAATTAGAGTGGAGTGTGCCCGGACAAACCCACACAAGCTGATGTCTCCTTACTTTTGTTGGATTTTTAAATTTAATTTTTAGTTTTTATTGGAGTAATTTTGCACCGTGTACGTGGACCACTTCTACTTTGTGCATTCCTCGGTTGATGGACATTTTCATTGCTTCCAAGCGTTGGCTATGGTAAATATTGTTGGAGTGCAGGATTGCCAGCCTGTGACTTTTTGATTCTCATTTTCACAGGTGATAGGCCCAGCAGTGGGTGTGATTGACTGACTGGTAGCACCGTGTTTCCCTTTTCAAAGCACCTTCTTTGTGTTTTCATTAGTGGCTCTTACCACGTCCCCCTTAGAATCGAGGGTATGCATTTCTCCACAGTCGATTTAGCATTTATTGTTTGCTGCCTTTATGCTAATGGCCCTACTGGCTGCTGTGTGCTGATAGGGTTTTGTAATTTGGGTTTGCATGTCTTTGAAAATTCGTAAAACTCATCATGTTTCTCCACCGTTTTCTTTTCTGTTAAAAAAAAGGAAACAGTTGGGAGTACAATATATTTCTTGAAATTGTCTTCTTGGAAGGTTGCCCTATTTTGAAATTTTTGGTCGATTTTCCACCTCAGAATTTTTTTAGAGAGCAGGTGTCATTTCCCGAACTGCAAGTTTGGTGAATATTTAGTGACCCTTAGCAATGGGTTTAAAGCTGCTCTTGTGGGAAGTGGCCTCAAGCAGGCAGCATTTCTCCACTCCCAAATCTGGGTACTAGGGCAGCAGAGCCTTTCTGGAAGTCGTGTTCCTAGGTTGTAAATTAAATTGGAATGTGCCTGGAGAAACCCCCATAAGTTTATGTCTCATTATTTCTTCTTGGTTTTAATTTTTTTTTAATTGTGGTAAGGCTTCGAATATTGTCTGTCCTAGGTGTACACAATCTGGTTCATTTGTACATTATATATGTCTATTCAAGTACAGATCCTCTTCCCATGTAAAATGTTACAGAGGGTTCCACAGACCTCCCTTGCTCCATGGTCGGTTTTTTTGAGATATGTATATACTATGTGTTTGTATACATATAGCAACACTAATCTTAACTTATCCATTCCCCCCACCTTTCCTTTTAGATGAGCATAGTTTGTTTTCAAGTCTGTGAGTGTCTTTCTCTGTGGAAATATATTCATTTGTGTCAGTTATTAGATAACGCCTATAAGTGATAACATAGAATACAGGTCTTTGGTTTCCGAGCTACCTCATGTTTCGTGATTATCTCCAGACCCATTTGTGGTGCCTCAAAGAGCAATGGTTCATTGTTTTCCATGGCTAATATTCCATTGTGTACATGGACCACTTCTTCTTTATCCATTCACCTCTTGTTGGATATTTTGATTGCTTCACTGTCTTAGCTATTGTGAATAAGGCTGCACTGCAGCTTTTGCGGCCTGTGTCTTCTCGATTCTTGTCTTCTCAGGTGAGAGGTCCAATGGTGCGCCTGCTGGATTGAATGGTACCTCCATTTTTACTTTTAAACACAGCTCCTTTCTCTTCTCATTATTGGCTGTTACCCGTTTACGTCTCACCAGCAGGTAGAGGGGATACAGTTCTTGAAAACCCCGTCAGCATTTATTGTTTGTAGACATTTTGCTGATGGTCAGTCGACTGGTCTAAGTTGAAACTTTTTGTAGATTAGATTGCATGGGTCTAACACTCCCTGAGGTTGAGCTTTTATCCATTTTCCTTTTTTTTTAAAAGAGCGTGAGTAAAACTTAACTCCTCATACTCTCTTCTTGAAACATTTGCCTGTTTTGAATTTTTTTGTCCATTCCCTACTTCAGCACAATTTTTTAGGGCAGGTGTCCTTTACAGCCCTGAGTCCTTGTGAATGTTAAGTGACCATTAGCTGTGAGTTTAAAGCTGCTCTTGCAGGAAACGGCCACAAGGTGGCAGCATTTCTCCTTTACCAAATTTGGTAACTGGGGAAACAGAGCCTTAATGGAAGTGGTGTTCTAGGTTGTAAATTCGAATGGAATGTGCCAGGAAAAAAGCACTTTATGTTTATGTCTCATTACTTCTTGTTCATAATTGTAATTTACTTTTTATTTTTTATCCCAGCAAATTTGATTACAATGGTTTGTTTGTTCTAGGTGTGCAAGATGTGGTTCTTTCACACATATACGTGTATCTATTCTTCCTCGCATCCTTTTCCCATGTAGGTTATGACACAATGTTGAGTAGTCTTCTCCTGGTCTTCCGTACGTCTTTGGTGATTATATATTTCACATGGTATGTATATCTCTGTTAACCCCAATATGGTAATGTATCCAATCCTCATCCCTTTCTATTTGGTGAACCATAAGTTTTTTTTAATGAATCTGTGATTGCCTTTCTCTGTGGAAATATCTTCATTGGTATCAATTTTTAAGTAACTCCTAAAAGTGAATTGATAGCATATGTGTCTTTTGCTTTCTCACTTACTACAGGTGGCGTGATTACGTCTAGACTCATGTATGGTGCTGAAAATGGCATTGTTTCATTTTTTTCACTAGCGAATATTCCATCTGTACATGGAGGAGTTCTTCTTTGTCCACCCATCTGTTGGTGGACTTTTTGGTTACTTCCATATCTTGGCTATTGTAATACTGTGCCATGCAGATTTGCCTGCCTGTGTCTTTCCAATTCTCTCTTCTTAGTTTATAGGTCCAGGAATAGGTCTGCTGCATCATATGGTAGCTCAATGTTTACCTTTTAAAGGCACCTCTATTCTGTTCTCCTTAGTGGCTCATTCCAGGTTATGTCCCACTTAAAGTGGAGGGTATGTATTTCTTCCCAGCACCTTCAGCAAGTATTCTTTGTAGTTTTTGCTGATTGTTATTCTGAGTGGTGTGAGCTGATACCTCTGTATGGTTGAATTTGCATGTGTCTCATAATGCGTTGAAATTCAGCTTTAATACATGTCCTTTTTATTTTTCCAGCTGTGATTAGAGCTTATTTCTTCAAAGTGTTTTCTTAAAGTATGTGTCACCATTTGAAATATTTTGGCCATTATCTCCCTCAAGACATTTTGAGGGCAGGTTTCATTTACAGCCCTGCCGTACTTGTTCATATGAAGTGACCATTAGCTCAGGCTTTAAACCTGCTTTTGCAGGTAACGGCCAGAGAGCGGTAGCCTTTCTACGTTCCCCATGCTGGTACTAGGGAAACAGACCTACCGGCCAGTGGTGTTCTTCGGTTATAAATTAGAGTGCAATGTGCCCGGGTAAACCCACAAATGTTGATGTCTCCTTGCTTTTGTTTGTTTTTAAATTTAATTTATATTTATTATTAGAGTAATATTCCTTTGTGTACGTGGACCACTTCTTCTTGGTGCATTCCTCGGTTGATGGACATTTTCATTGCTTCCAAGTGCTGGCTATGGTAAATCTTGCTGGCGTACAGGTTTGCCAGCCTGTGACTTTTTGATTCTCATTTTCTCAGGTGATAGGCCAAGCAGTGGTTGTGATTGATTGACTGGTAGCCTAATGTTTACCTTTTCAAAGCACCTACATTGTGTTTTCATTAATGTCTCTTTACATGCCCCCCCTTACAACCGAGTGTACGCATTTCTCCACACTCCCTTCACCGTTCATTTTTTGCAGTATTTTCCCTAATGGCCATTCTGACTGCTGTGAGCTGATAGGTTTTTGTAATATGGGTATGCATGTCATTAAAATTTTTAAAATTCATCATATTCCTACGCCTTTTTCTTTTCTCTTAAAAGAAAAAACCGTGAGCACAATATAGCTCTTGAAATTGTCTTCTTCGACGGTTGCCCTTTTCTGAATTTTTGGGTCGATTTTTGACCCCAGAAATTTTCTGGAGGGCAGGTGCCATTTACAGAACTGCAAGTTGGTGAAAATTTAGTGACCTTTTGCAGTGGGTTCAAAGCTGCTGTTGTGGGAAACGGCCACAAGGAGGTAGCATTTCTCCATTCCCCAATCTGGGTACTAGGGCAGCAGAGCCTTTCTGGAAGTCATTGTCCTAGGTTGTAAATTAGAATGGAATTTGCCAGGAGAAATCCCCATAAGTTAATGTCTCATTACTTCTTCTTGGTTTTTAAATTTTTTTTTAATCTGGGTAAAATTTAGAATATTGTTTGTCCTAGGTGTACACAATCTGGTTCATTTGTACATTATGTATGTCTATTAATGTACAGACTCTCTTCCCATGTAAAATATTACAGTGTTCCGTCGACCTCCCTTGCGATATGTTCGGTCTTTTGGATACATGTATATAATATGTATTTGTATATGTATAGTAACACTAATCTTCATTTCCAAATTTCCCCCCTCCTTTCCTTGTAGATGAGCATAGTTTGTTTTCTAAGCCTGTGAGTTTCTTTCTCTTTGGAAATATGTTCATCTGTGTCAGTTATTAGATAATGCCATAAATGATAATATAGGCTATAGGTCTTTAGCTTTCCGACCTACTTCATGTTTTGTGATTATCTCCAGGCTCATCTATGGTGCCTCAAAGAGCACTGCTTCAATGTTTTCCATGGCTAATATTCCATTGTGTACATGGACCACTTCTTCTTGGTGCATTCCTCTCTTGATGGACATTTTCGTTGCTTCCAAGTGTTGCCTATGGTAAACATAGCTGGAGTGCAGGATTGCCAGCCTGTGATTTTTGATTTTCACTTTCTCTGGTGATAGACCCAGCATTGGGTGTGATTGTTTGACTGGTATGGTAGCTCAACGTTTACCTTTTCAAGGCACCTCAATTGTGCTTTCATTAGTGCCTCTTACCACGTCCCCCTTAGAATAGAGGGTACGCATTCCTCCACAATCGATTTAGCATTTATTGTTTGCAGCAGTTATGCTAATGGCCCTACTGGCTGCTGTGAGCTGATAGGTTTTTGTAATTTGGGTTTACATGTCTTTAAAAATTCCTACAAGTCATCATTTTTCCACGCCTTTTTGTTTTCTGTTAAAAGAAAAAAAGTGTGACTATAATATACCTCTTCAAATTTTCTTTTTGGAAGGTTGCACTCTAGAATTTTTTGGTCGATTTTCGACCTCAGTATTTTTTGGAGGGCAGGTGGCATTTACAGAACTGCAATTGGTGAATATTTAGTGACCTTTTGCAGTGGGTTTAAAGCTGCTGTTGTGGGAAACGGCCACAAGGATGCAGCATTTCTCCATTCCCAAATCTGGGTACTAGGGCAGCAGAGCCCTTCTGGAAGTCGTTTGCCTAGGTTGTAAATTTGAATCGAATGTGCCAGGAAAACTCCCCATAAGTTTATGTCTCATTACTCCTAGTTCGTTGTTTTAATTTTATCAATTGGGGTAATGGTTAGAATGTTGTTTGTCCAAGGTGTACACACTCTGGTTCATCTACATATTCTATATACCTATTTATGTAGAGATCCTTTTCCCGTGTAAATTATTACAGATTGTTCCGTAAACCCTCCTTGCTATACGGTCGGTCTTTTTGATATATGTATATAATATGTATTTGTATACATATGGTAACGCTCATCTTCATTTATCCATTCCCCCCACCTTTCCTTTTAGACAAGCACAGTATTTTTTTAATAAGTCTGTGATTGACTTTCTCTGTGGAAATATGTTCATTTGTGTCAGTTATTAGATAACGCCTATAAGTGATATCATAGGATATAGGACTTTTGCTTTCCGACTTACCTCATGTTCTGTGATTATCTCCAAGATCATCTATGGTGCCTCAAAGAGCAGTGTTTCATCGTTTTCCATGTCTAGTATTCATTGTGTACATGGACCGTTTCTTCTTTATCCTTTCATCTGTTGATGGACATTTTGGTTGCTTCACTCTCTTGTCTATTGGGAATAAGGCTGCAGTGCAGCTTTGGCAGCCCGGGTCTTCTTCATTCTGGTCTTCTCAGGTGAGAGGTCCATTGGTACGCCTGCTGGATTGAATGGTACCTCAATTTTTCCTTTTAAACGCAGCTCCTTTCTGTTCTCATTATTAGCGTTTAACCCTTTTACATCTCACCAGCAGCTAGAGGGTACACAGTTCTCTAAAACCTCTTCAGCATTTATTGTTTGTAGACTTTTTGCCAATGGTCAGTCGACTGGTGCGAGTTGAAAACTTTTTGTAGATTAGATTGCATGAGTCTAATAATTCCTGAGGTTGAGCTTTTATCCATTTTCCTTTCTTTAAAAAGAGAGTGAGTAAAACTTACCTCTTCATATTATCTTCTTGAAAATTTTGCCTGTTTTGATTTTTTTTTATGCATTCCCTACCTCAGCACAATTTTGAGGGCAGGTGTCCTTTACAGCCCTGAGTCCTTGTGAATGGTAAGTGACCATTAGCTCTGGGTTAAAAGCTGCTCTTGCGGGAATCGGCCACAAGGCGGCAGCATTTCTCCTTTACCAAATCTGGTTACTACGGCAACGGAGCCTTACTGGAAGGGGTGTTCTAGGTTGAAAATTAGAATGGAATGTGCGAGGAAAAAGCCCTTTAATTTGTGTCTCATTACTTCTTGTTCATATTTGTAATTTACTTTTATTTTTTATCCCAGCAAATTTGATTACAATGGTTTGTTTGCTCTAGGTGTGCAAGATGTGGTTCTTTCACACATATACGTGTATCTATTCTTCCTCGCATCCTTTTCCCATGTAGGGTTACGACACAATGTTGAGTAGTCTTCTCCTGGTCTTCCGTACGACTTTGGTGGTTATATATTTCATATGGTTTGTATATCTCAACCCCAATATGGTAATTTATCCAATCCTCATCCCTTTCTATTTGGTGAACCATAAGTTTTTTTAATGAATCTGTGATTGCCTTTCTCTGTGGAAATATCTTCATTGGTATCAATTTTTAAGTAACTCCTAAAAGTGATATGATAGGATATGTGTCTTTTGTTTCTCACTTACTACAGGTGGCGTGATTACGTCTAGACTCATGTATGGTGCTGCAAATGGCATTGTTTCATTTTTTTTCACTAGCGAATATTCCATCTGTACATGGAGGAGTTCTTCTTTGGCCACCCATCTGTTGGTGGACTTTTTGGTTACTTCCATATCCTGGCTATTGTAATACTGTGCCATGCAGATTTGCCTGCCTGTGTCTTTCCAATTCTCTCTTCTTAGATTAGAGGTCGAGGAGTGGGCCTGCTGGATCATATGGAATCTCAATGTTTACCTTTTTAAGGCACCCCCATTCTGCTCTCATTCGTGGCCCTTTTCAAGTTACGTCCCACTTGAAGTTGAGGGTATGCATTTCTCCACAACACCTTCAGCATTTATTGTTTGTAGTTTCCTTGCTGATAGTTATTCTGACAAGTGTGAGCTGATACCTCTTTGTGGTTGAATTCGCCTGTGCCTCATAATCCGTTGAAATTGAGCTTTAAGGCATGTCCTTTTTATTTTTCAACCTGTGTTTACCCCTTAGTTCTTCAAAGTGTTCTCTTAAAGTATGTGTCTCATTTTGAAATATTTTGGCCATTACCTCCCTCAAGACATTTTGAGGGAAGGTTTCATTTACAGTTCTGCAGTACTTGTTCCTATGAAATGACCATTAGCACAGGCTTTAAAGCTGCTTTTGCAGGTAAATGCCAGAGGGCGGCAGCCTTTGTATGTCCCCACCATGGTAACTAGGGAAAAGCCCTTGCGGCCTGTGGTGTTTCTCGGTTATAAATTAGAGTGGAGTGTGCCCGGACAAACCCACACAAGCTGATGTCTCCTTACTTTTGTTGGATTTTTAAATTTAATTTTTATTTTTTATTGGAGTAATTCCCCAGTGTGCACGTGGACCACTTCTACTTTGCGCATTCCTCCGTTGATGGACATTTTCATTGCTTCCAAGTGTTGGCTATGGTAAATATTGTTGGAGTGCAGGATTGCCAGCCTGTGACTTTTTGATTCTCATTTTCTCAGGTGATAGGCCCAGCAGTGGGTGTGATTGATTGACTGGTGGCACCGTGTTTCCCTTTTCAAAGCACCTTCTTTGTGTTTTCATTAGTGGCTCTTACCACGTCCCCCTCAGAATCGAGGGTATGCATTTCTCCACAATCGATTTAGCATTTATTGTTTGCTGCCTTTATGCTAATGGCCCTACTGGCTGCTGTGTGCTGATAGGGTTTTGTAATTTGGGTTCGCATGTCTTTGAAAATTTGTAAAACTCATCATTTTTCTCCACCGTTTTCTTTTCTGTTAAAAAAAAAGGTAACAGTTGGGAGTACAATATATCTCTTGAAATTTTCTTCTAGGAAGGTTGCCCTATTTTGAATTTTTTGGTCGATTTTCCACCCCAGAATTTTTTTAGAGAGCAGGTGTCATTTCCCGAACTGCAAGTTTGGTGAATATTTAGTGACCTTTAGCAATGGGTTTAAAGCTGCTGTTGTGGGAAGTGACCTCAAGCAGGCAGCATTTCTCCACTCCCAAATCTGGGTACTAGGGCAGCAGAGCCTTTCTGGAAGTCGTGTTCCTAGGTTGTAAATTAAATTGGAATGTGCATGGAGAAACCCTCATAAGTTTATGTCTCATTATTTCTTCTTGGTTTTAAAATTTTTTTAATTGGGGTAAAGCTTAGAATATTGTCTGTCCTAGGTGTACACAATCTTGTTCATTTGTACATTATATATATGTCTATTCAAGTCCAGATCCTCTTCCTATGTAAAATATTACAGTGTTCCGTTGACCTCCCTTGCTATATGTTCAGTCTTTTTGATACATGTATATAATATGTATTTGTATACATATGGTAACGCTAATCTTACACCAGTCGACTGACCATCAGCAAAAAGTCTACAAACAATAAATGCTGACGGGGTTTTAGAGAACTGTGTCCCCTCTACCTGCTGGTGAGACGTAAAGGGGTAACAGCCAATAATGAGAACAGAAAGGAGCTGTGTTTAAAAGTAAAAATGGAGGTACCATTCAATCCAGCAGGCGCACCATTGGACCTCTCACCTGAGAAGACAAGAATCGAGAAGACACAGGCCGCAAAAGCTGCAGTGCAGCCTTATTCACAATAGCCAAGACAGTGAAGCAATCAAAATATCCAACAAGAGGTGAATGGATAAAGAAGAAGTGGTCCATGTACACAATGGAATATTAGCCATGGAAAACAATGAACCATTGCTCTTTGAGGCACCACAAATGAGTCTGGAGATAATCACGAAACATGAGGTAACTCGGAAACCAAAGACCTGTATTCTATGATATCACTTATAGGCGTTATCTAATAACTGACACAAATGAATATATTTCCACAGAGAAAGACACTCACAGACTTAGAAAACAAACTATGCTCATCTAAAAGGAAAGGTGGGGGGAATGGATAAGTTAAGATTAGTGTTGCTCTATGTATACAAACACATAGTATATACATATCTCAAAAAGACCGACCATGGAGCAAGGGAGGTCTGTGGAACCCTCTGTAACATTTTACATGGGAAGAGGATCTGTACTTGAATAGACATATATAATGTACAAATGAACCAGATTGTGTACACCTAGGACAGACAATATTCGAAGCTTTACCCCAATTAAAAAAAATTTTAAAACCAAGAAGAAATAATGAGACATAAACTTATGGGGGTTTCTCCAGGCACATTCCAATTTAATTTACAACCTAGGAACACGACTTCCAGAAAGGCTCTGCTGCCCTAGTACCCAGATTTAGGAGTGGAGAAATGCTGCCTGCTTGAGGCCACTTCCCACAACAGCAGCTTTAAACCCATTGCTAAGGGTCACTAAATATTCACCAAACTTGCAGTTCGGGAAATGACACCTGCTCTCTAAAAAAATTCTGGGGTGGAAAATCGACCAAAAATTTCAAAATAGGGCAACCTTCCAAGAAGAAAATTTCAAGAGATATATTGTACTCCCAACTGTTTCCTTTTTTTTAACAGAAAAGAAAACGGTGGAGAAAAATGATGAGTTTTACGAATTTTCAAAGACATGCAAACCCAAATTACAAAACCCTATCAGCACACAGCAGCCAGTAGGGCCATTAGCATAAAGGCAGCAAACAATAAATGCTAAATCGATTGTGGAGAAATGCATACCCTCGATTCTGAGGGGGACGTGGTAAGAGCCACTAATGAAAACACAAAGAAGGTGCTTTGAAAAGGGAAAAACTGTGCTACCAGTCAATCAGTCACACCCACTGCTGGGCCTATCACCTGAGAAAATGAGAATCAAAAAGTCACAGGCTGGCAATCCTGCACTCCAACAATATTTACCATAGCCAACACTTGGAAGCAATGAAAATGTCCATCAACCGAGGAATGCGCAAATTAGAAGTGGTCCACGTGCACACTGGGGAATTACTCCAATAAAAACTAAAAATTAAATTTAAAAATCCAACAAAAGTAAGGAGACATCAGCTTGTGTGGGTTTGTCCGGGCACACTCCACTCTAATTTATAACCGAGAAACACCACAGGCCGCAAGGGCTTTTCCCTAGTTACCATGGTGGGGACATAGAAAGGCTGCCGCCCTCTGGCATTTACCTGCAAAAGCAGCTTTAAAGCCTGTGCTAATGGTCATTTCATAGGAACAAGTACTGCAGAACTGTAAATGAAACCTGCCCTCAAAATGTCTTGAGGGAGGTAATGGCCAAAATATTTCAAAATGAGACACATACTTTAAGAGAACACTTTGAAGAATGAAGGGGTAATCACAGGTTGAAAAATAAAAAGGACATGCCTTAAAGCTCAATTTCAACGGATTATGAGGCACAGGCGAATTCAACCACAAAGAGGTATCAGCTCACACTTGTCAGAATAACTATCAGCAAGGAAACTACAAACAATAAATGCTGAAGGTGATGTGGAGAAATGCATACCCTCAACTTCAATTGGGACGTAACTTGAAAAGGGCCACGAATGAGAACAGAATGGTGGTGCCTTAAAAAGGTAAACATTGAGCTACCGTATGATCCAGCAGGCCCACTCCTCGACCTATAATCTAAGAAGAAAGAATTGGAAAGACACAGGCAGGCAAATCTGCATGGCACAGTATTACAATAGCCAAGATATGGAAGTAACCAAAAAGTCCACCAACAGATGGGTGGACAAAGAAGAACTCCTCCATGTACAGATGGAATATTCGCTAGTGAAAAAAATGAAACAATGCCATTTGCAGCACCATACATGAGTCTAGACGTAATCACGCCACCTGTAGTCAGTGAGAAAGCAAAAGACACATATCCTATCATATCACTTTTAGGAGTTACTTAAAAATTGATACCAATGAAGATATTTCCACAGAGAAAGGCAATCACAGATTCATTAAAAAAACTTATGGTTCACCAAATAGAAAGGGATGAGGATTGGATACATTACCATATTGGGGTTAACAGAGATATACATACCATGTGAAATATATAATCACCAAAGACGTACGGAAGACCAGGAGAAGACTACTCAACATTGTGTCATAACCTACATGGGAAAAGGATGCGAGGAAGAATAGATACACGTATATGTGTGAAAGAACCACATCTTGCACACCTAGAACAAACAAACCATTGTAATCAAATTTGCTGGGATAAAAAATAAAAAGTAAATTACAATTATGAACAAGAAGTAATGAGACATAAACATAAAGTGCTTTTTTCCTGGCACATTCCATTCGAATTTACAACCTAGAACACCACTTCCATTAAGGCTCTGTTTCCCCAGTTACCAAATTTGGTAAAGGAGAAATGCTGCCACCTTGTGGCCGTTTCCTGCAAGAGCAGCTTTAAACTCACAGCTAATGGTCACTTAACATTCACAAGGACTCAGGGCTGTAAAGGACACCTGCCCTAAAAAATTGTGCTGAAGTAGGGAATGGACAAAAAAATTCAAAACAGGCAAATGTTTCAAGAAGAGGGTATGAGGAGTTAAGTTTTACTCACGCTCTTTTAAAAAAAAAGGAAAATGGATAAAAGCTCAACCTCAGGGAGTGTTAGACCCATGCAATCTAATCTACAAAAAGGTTCAACTTAGACCAGTCGACTGACCATCAGCAAAATGTCTACAAACAATAAATGCTGACGGGGTTTTCAAGAACTGTATCCCCTCTACCTGCTGGTGAGACGTAAAGGGGTAACAGCCAATAATGAGAAGAGAAAGGAGCTGTGTTTAAAAGTAAAAATGGAGGTACCATTCAATCCAGCAGGCGCACCATTGGACCTCTCACCTGAGAAGACAAGAATCGAGAAGACACAGGCCGCAAAAGCTGCAGTGCAGCCTTATTCACAATAGCCAAGACAGTGAAGCAATCAAAATATCCAACAAGAGGTGAATGGATAAAGAAGAAGTGGTCCATGTACACAATGGAATATTAGCCATGGAAAACAATGAACCATTGCTCTTTGAGGCACCACAAATGGGTCTGGAGATAATCACGAAACATGAGGTAGCTCGGAAACCAAAGACCTGTATTCTATGATATCACTTATAGGCGTTATCTAATAACTGACACAAATGAATATATTTCCACAGAGAAAGACACTCACAGACTTGAAAACAAACTATGCTCATCTAAAAGGAAAGGTGGGGGGAATGGATAAGTTAAGATTAGTGTTGCTCTATGTATACAAACACATAGTATATACATATCTCAAAAAGACCGACCATGGAGCAAGGGAGGTCTGTGGAACCCTCTGTAACATTTTACATGGGAAGAGGATCTGTACTTGAATAGACATATATAATGTACAAATGAACCAGATTGTGTACACCTAGGACAGACAATATTCGAAGCTTTACCACAATTAAAAAAAAAATTAAACCCAAGAAGAAATAATGAGACATAAACTTATGGGGGTTTCTCCAGGCACATTCCAATTTAATTTACAACCTAGGAACACGACTTCCAGAAAGGCTCTGCTGCCCTAGTACCCAGATTTGGGAGTGGAGAAATGCTGCCTGCTTGAGGCCACTTCCCACAACAGCAGCTTTAAACCCATTGCTAAGGGTCACTAAATATTCACCAAACTTGCAGTTCGGGAAATGACACCTGCTCTCTAAAAAAATTCTGAGGTGGAAAATCGACCAAAAATTTCAAAATAGGGCAACCTTCCAAGAAGACAATTTCAAGAAATATATTGTACTCCCAACTGTTTCCTTTTTTTTAACAGAAAAGAAAACGGTGGAGAAACATGATGAGTTTTACGAATTTTCAAAGACATGCAAACCCAAATTACAAAACCCTATCAGCACACAGCAGCCAGTAGGGCCATTAGCATAAAGGCAGCAAACAATAAATGCTAAATCGATTGTGGAGAAATGCATACCCTCGATTCTAAGGGGGACGTGGTAAGAGCCACTAATGAAAACACAAAGAAGGTGCTTTGAAAAGGGAAACACGGTGCTACCAGTCAATCAGTCACACCCACTGCTGGGCCTATCAACTGAGAAAATGAGAATCAAAAAGTCACAGGCTGGCAATCCTGCACTCCAACAATATTTACCATAGCCAACACTTGGAAGCAATGAAAATGTCCATCAACCGAGGAATGCGCAAAGTAGAAGTGGTCCACGTGCACACTGGGGAATTACTCCAATAAAAACTAAAAATTAAATTTAAAAATCCAACAAAAGTAAGGAGACATCAGCTTGTGTGGGTTTGTCCGGGCACACTCCACTCTAATTTATAACCGAGAAACACCACAGGCCGCAAGGGCTTTTCCCTAGTTACCATGGTGGGGACATAGAAAGGCTGCCGCCCTCTGGCATTTACCTGCAAAAGCAGCTTTAAAGCCTGTGCTAATGGTCATTTCATAGGAACAAGTACTGCAGAACTCTAAATGAAACCTGCCCTCAAAATGTCTTGAGGGAGGTAATGGCCAAAACATTTCAAAATGTGATACATACTTTAAGAGAACACTTTGAAGAACTAAGGGGTAATCACAGGTTGAAAAATAAAAAGGACATGCCTTAAAGCTCAATTTCAACGGATTATGAGGCACAGGCGAATTCAACCACAAAGAGGTATCAGCTGACACTTGTCAGAATAACCATCAGCAAGGAAACTACAAACAATAAATGCTGAAGGTGTTGTGGAGAAATGCATACCCTCAACTTCAAGTGGGACATAACTTGAAAAGGGCCACGAATGAGAACAGAATGGAGGTGCCTTAAAAAGGTAAACATTGAGCTACCATATGATCCAGCAGGCCCACTCCTCGACCTATAATCTAAGAAGAAAGAATTGGAAAGACACAGGCAGGCAAATCTGCATGGCACAGTATTACAATAGCCAAGATATGGAAGTAACCAAAAAGTCCACCAACAGATGGGTGGACAAAGAAGAACTCCTCCATGTACAGATGGAATATTCGCTAGTGAAAAAAATGAAACAATGCCATTTGCAGCACCATACATGAGTCTAGACGTAATCACACCACCTGTAGTCAGTGAGAAAGCAAAAGACACATATCCTATCATATCACTTTTAGGAGTTACTTAAAAATTGATACCAATGAAGATATTTCCACAGAGAAAGGCAATCACAGATTCATTAAAAAAACTTATGGTTCACCAAATAGAAAGGGATGAGGATTGGATACATTACCATATTGGGGTTAACAGAGATATACATACCATGTGAAATATATAATCACCAAAGACGTACGGAAGACCAGGAGAAGACTACTCAACATTGTGTCATAACCTACATGGGAAAAGGATGCGAGGAAGAATAGATACACGTATATGTGTGAAAGAACCACATCTTGCACACCTAGAACAAACAAACCATTGTAATCAAATTTGCTGGGATAAAAAATAAAAAGTAAATTACAATTATAAACAAGAAGTAATGAGACATAAACATAAAGTGCTTTTTTCCTGGCACATTCCATTCGAATTTACAACCTAGAACACCTCTTCCATTAAGGCTCTGTTTCCCCAGTTACCAAATTTGGTAAAGGAGAAATGCTGCCACCTTGTGGCCGTTTCCTGCAAGAGCAGCTTTAAACTCACAGCTAATGGTCACTTAACATTCACAAGGACTCAGGGCTGTAAAGGACACCTGCCCTAAAAAATTGTGCTGAAGTAGGGAATGGGCAAAAAAATTTAAAACAGGCAAATGTTTCAAGAAGAGGGTATGAGGAGTTAAGTTTTACTCACGCTCTTTTAAAAAAAAAGGAAAATGGATAAAAGCTCAACCTCAGGGAGTGTTAGACCCATGCAATCTAATCTACAAAAAGGTTCAACTTAGACCAGTCGACTGACCATCAGCAAAATGTCTACAAACAATAAATGCTGACGGGGTTTTCAAGAACTGTATCCCCTCTACCTGCTGGTGAGACGTAAAGGGGTAACAGCCAATAATGAGAAGAGAAAGGAGCTGTGTTTAAAAGTAAAAATGGAGGTACCATTCAATCCAGCAGGCGCACCATTGGACCTCTCACCTGAGAAGACAAGAATCGAGAAGACACAGGCCGCAAAAGCTGCAGTGCAGCCTTATTCACAATAGCCAAGACAGTGAAGCAATCAAAATATCCAACAAGAGGTGAATGGATAAAGAAGAAGTGGTCCATGTACACAATGGAATATTAGCCATGGAAAACAATGAACCATTGCTCTTTGAGGCACCACAAATGGGTCTGGAGATAATCACGAAACATGAGGTAGCTCGGAAACCAAAGACCTGTATTCTATGATATCACTTATAGGCGTTATCTAATAACTGACACAAATGAATATATTTCCACAGAGAAAGACACTCACAGACTTGAAAACAAACTATGCTCATCTAAAAGGAAAGGTGGGGGGAATGGATAAGTTAAGATTAGTGTTGCTCTATGTATACAAACACATAGTATATACATATCTCAAAAAGACCGACCATGGAGCAAGGGAGGTCTGTGGAACCCTCTGTAACATTTTACATGGGAAGAGGATCTGTACTTGAATAGACATATATAATGTACAAATGAACCAGATTGTGTACACCTAGGACAGACAATATTCGAAGCTTTACCACAATTAAAAAAAAAATTAAACCCAAGAAGAAATAATGAGACATAAACTTATGGGGGTTTCTCCAGGCACATTCCAATTTAATTTACAACCTAGGAACACGACTTCCAGAAAGGCTCTGCTGCCCTAGTACCCAGATTTGGGAGTGGAGAAATGCTGCCTGCTTGAGGCCACTTCCCACAACAGCAGCTTTAAACCCATTGCTAAGGGTCACTAAATATTCACCAAACTTGCAGTTCGGGAAATGACACCTGCTCTCTAAAAAAATTCTGAGGTGGAAAATCGACCAAAAATTTCAAAATAGGGCAACCTTCCAAGAAGACAATTTCAAGAAATATATTGTACTCCCAACTGTTTCCTTTTTTTTAACAGAAAAGAAAACGGTGGAGAAACATGATGAGTTTTACGAATTTTCAAAGACATGCAAACCCAAATTACAAAACCCTATCAGCACACAGCAGCCAGTAGGGCCATTAGCATAAAGGCAGCAAACAATAAATGCTAAATCGATTGTGGAGAAATGCATACCCTCGATTCTAAGGGGGACGTGGTAAGAGCCACTAATGAAAACACAAAGAAGGTGCTTTGAAAAGGGAAACACGGTGCTACCAGTCAATCAGTCACACCCACTGCTGGGCCTATCAACTGAGAAAATGAGAATCAAAAAGTCACAGGCTGGCAATCCTGCACTCCAACAATATTTACCATAGCCAACACTTGGAAGCAATGAAAATGTCCATCAACCGAGGAATGCGCAAAGTAGAAGTGGTCCACGTGCACACTGGGGAATTACTCCAATAAAAACTAAAAATTAAATTTAAAAATCCAACAAAAGTAAGGAGACATCAGCTTGTGTGGGTTTGTCCGGGCACACTCCACTCTAATTTATAACCGAGAAACACCACAGGCCGCAAGGGCTTTTCCCTAGTTACCATGGTGGGGACATAGAAAGGCTGCCGCCCTCTGGCATTTACCTGCAAAAGCAGCTTTAAAGCCTGTGCTAATGGTCATTTCATAGGAACAAGTACTGCAGAACTCTAAATGAAACCTGCCCTCAAAATGTCTTGAGGGAGGTAATGGCCAAAACATTTCAAAATGTGATACATACTTTAAGAGAACACTTTGAAGAACTAAGGGGTAATCACAGGTTGAAAAATAAAAAGGACATGCCTTAAAGCTCAATTTCAACGGATTATGAGGCACAGGCGAATTCAACCACAAAGAGGTATCAGCTGACACTTGTCAGAATAACCATCAGCAAGGAAACTACAAACAATAAATGCTGAAGGTGTTGTGGAGAAATGCATACCCTCAACTTCAAGTGGGACATAACTTGAAAAGGGCCACGAATGAGAACAGAATGGAGGTGCCTTAAAAAGGTAAACATTGAGCTACCATATGATCCAGCAGGCCCACTCCTCGACCTATAATCTAAGAAGAAAGAATTGGAAAGACACAGGCAGGCAAATCTGCATGGCACAGTATTACAATAGCCAAGATATGGAAGTAACCAAAAAGTCCACCAACAGATGGGTGGACAAAGAAGAACTCCTCCATGTACAGATGGAATATTCGCTAGTGAAAAAAATGAAACAATGCCATTTGCAGCACCATACATGAGTCTAGACGTAATCACAACACCTGTAGTCAGTGAGAAAGCAAAAGACACATATCCTATCATATCACTTTTAGGAGTTACTTAAAAATTGATACCAATGAAGATATTTCCACAGAGAAAGGCAATCACAGATTCATTAAAAAAACTTATGGTTCACCAAATAGAAAGGGATGAGGATTGGATACATTACCATATTGGGGTTAACAGAGATATACATACCATGTGAAATATATAATCACCAAAGACGTACGGAAGACCAGGAGAAGACTACTCAACATTGTGTCATAACCTACATGGGAAAAGGATGCGAGGAAGAATAGATACACGTATATGTGTGAAAGAACCACATCTTGCACACCTAGAACAAACAAACCATTGTAATCAAATTTGCTGGGATAAAAAATAAAAAGTAAATTACAATTATAAACAAGAAGTAATGAGACATAAACATAAAGTGCTTTTTTCCTGGCACATTCCATTCGAATTTACAACCTAGAACACCTCTTCCATTAAGGCTCTGTTTCCCCAGTTACCAAATTTGGTAAAGGAGAAATGCTGCCACCTTGTGGCCGTTTCCTGCAAGAGCAGCTTTAAACTCACAGCTAATGGTCACTTAACATTCACAAGGACTCAGGGCTGTAAAGGACACCTGCCCTAAAAAATTGTGCTGAAGTAGGGAATGGACAAAAAAATTCAAAACAGGCAAATGTTTCAAGAAGAGGGTATGAGGAGTTAAGTTTTACTCACGCTCTTTTAAAAAAAAAGGAAAATGGATAAAAGCTCAACCTCAGGGAGTGTTAGACCCATGCAATCTAATCTACAAAAAGGTTCAACTTAGACCAGTCGACTGACCATCAGCAAAATGTCTACAAACAATAAATGCTGACGGGGTTTTCAAGAACTGTATCCCCTCTACCTGCTGGTGAGACGTAAAGGGGTAACAGCCAATAATGAGAAGAGAAAGGAGCTGTGTTTAAAAGTAAAAATGGAGGTACCATTCAATCCAGCAGGCGCACCATTGGACCTCTCACCTGAGAAGACAAGAATCGAGAAGACACAGGCCGCAAAAGCTGCAGTGCAGCCTTATTCACAATAGCCAAGACAGTGAAGCAATCAAAATATCCAACAAGAGGTGAATGGATAAAGAAGAAGTGGTCCATGTACACAATGGAATATTAGCCATGGAAAACAATGAACCATTGCTCTTTGAGGCACCACAAATGGGTCTGGAGATAATCACGAAACATGAGGTAGCTCGGAAACCAAAGACCTGTATTCTATGATATCACTTATAGGCGTTATCTAATAACTGACACAAATGAATATATTTCCACAGAGAAAGACACTCACAGACTTGAAAACAAACTATGCTCATCTAAAAGGAAAGGTGGGGGGAATGGATAAGTTAAGATTAGTGTTGCTCTATGTATACAAACACATAGTATATACATATCTCAAAAAGACCGACCATGGAGCAAGGGAGGTCTGTGGAACCCTCTGTAACATTTTACATGGGAAGAGGATCTGTACTTGAATAGACATATATAATGTACAAATGAACCAGATTGTGTACACCTAGGACAGACAATATTCGAAGCTTTACCACAATTAAAAAAAAAATTAAACCCAAGAAGAAATAATGAGACATAAACTTATGGGGGTTTCTCCAGGCACATTCCAATTTAATTTACAACCTAGGAACACGACTTCCAGAAAGGCTCTGCTGCCCTAGTACCCAGATTTGGGAGTGGAGAAATGCTGCCTGCTTGAGGCCACTTCCCACAACAGCAGCTTTAAACCCATTGCTAAGGGTCACTAAATATTCACCAAACTTGCAGTTCGGGAAATGACACCTGCTCTCTAAAAAAATTCTGAGGTGGAAAATCGACCAAAAATTTCAAAATAGGGCAACCTTCCAAGAAGACAATTTCAAGAAATATATTGTACTCCCAACTGTTTCCTTTTTTTTAACAGAAAAGAAAACGGTGGAGAAACATGATGAGTTTTACGAATTTTCAAAGACATGCAAACCCAAATTACAAAACCCTATCAGCACACAGCAGCCAGTAGGGCCATTAGCATAAAGGCAGCAAACAATAAATGCTAAATCGATTGTGGAGAAATGCATACCCTCGATTCTAAGGGGGACGTGGTAAGAGCCACTAATGAAAACACAAAGAAGGTGCTTTGAAAAGGGAAACACGGTGCTACCAGTCAATCAGTCACACCCACTGCTGGGCCTATCAACTGAGAAAATGAGAATCAAAAAGTCACAGGCTGGCAATCCTGCACTCCAACAATATTTACCATAGCCAACACTTGGAAGCAATGAAAATGTCCATCAACCGAGGAATGCGCAAAGTAGAAGTGGTCCACGTGCACACTGGGGAATTACTCCAATAAAAACTAAAAATTAAATTTAAAAATCCAACAAAAGTAAGGAGACATCAGCTTGTGTGGGTTTGTCCGGGCACACTCCACTCTAATTTATAACCGAGAAACACCACAGGCCGCAAGGGCTTTTCCCTAGTTACCATGGTGGGGACATAGAAAGGCTGCCGCCCTCTGGCATTTACCTGCAAAAGCAGCTTTAAAGCCTGTGCTAATGGTCATTTCATAGGAACAAGTACTGCAGAACTCTAAATGAAACCTGCCCTCAAAATGTCTTGAGGGAGGTAATGGCCAAAACATTTCAAAATGTGATACATACTTTAAGAGAACACTTTGAAGAACTAAGGGGTAATCACAGGTTGAAAAATAAAAAGGACATGCCTTAAAGCTCAATTTCAACGGATTATGAGGCACAGGCGAATTCAACCACAAAGAGGTATCAGCTGACACTTGTCAGAATAACCATCAGCAAGGAAACTACAAACAATAAATGCTGAAGGTGTTGTGGAGAAATGCATACCCTCAACTTCAAGTGGGACATAACTTGAAAAGGGCCACGAATGAGAACAGAATGGAGGTGCCTTAAAAAGGTAAACATTGAGCTACCATATGATCCAGCAGGCCCACTCCTCGACCTATAATCTAAGAAGAAAGAATTGGAAAGACACAGGCAGGCAAATCTGCATGGCACAGTATTACAATAGCCAAGATATGGAAGTAACCAAAAAGTCCACCAACAGATGGGTGGACAAAGAAGAACTCCTCCATGTACAGATGGAATATTCGCTAGTGAAAAAAATGAAACAATGCCATTTGCAGCACCATACATGAGTCTAGACGTAATCACACCACCTGTAGTCAGTGAGAAAGCAAAAGACACATATCCTATCATATCACTTTTAGGAGTTACTTAAAAATTGATACCAATGAAGATATTTCCACAGAGAAAGGCAATCACAGATTCATTAAAAAAACTTATGGTTCACCAAATAGAAAGGGATGAGGATTGGATACATTACCATATTGGGGTTAACAGAGATATACATACCATGTGAAATATATAATCACCAAAGACGTACGGAAGACCAGGAGAAGACTACTCAACATTGTGTCATAACCTACATGGGAAAAGGATGCGAGGAAGAATAGATACACGTATATGTGTGAAAGAACCACATCTTGCACACCTAGAACAAACAAACCATTGTAATCAAATTTGCTGGGATAAAAAATAAAAAGTAAATTACAATTATAAACAAGAAGTAATGAGACATAAACATAAAGTGCTTTTTTCCTGGCACATTCCATTCGAATTTACAACCTAGAACACCACTTCCATTAAGGCTCAGTTTCCCCAGTTACCAAATTTGGTAAAGGAGAAATGCTGCCACCTTGTGGCCGTTTCCTGCAAGAGCAGCTTTAAACTCACAGCTAATGGTCACTTAACATTCACAAGGACTCAGGGCTGTAAAGGACACCTGCCCTAAAAAATTGTGCTGAAGTAGGGAATGGACAAAAAAATTCAAAACAGGCAAATGTTTCAAGAAGAGGGTATGAGGAGTTAAGTTTTACTCACGCTCTTTTAAAAAAAAAGGAAAATGGATAAAAGCTCAACCTCAGGGAGTGTTAGACCCATGCAATCTAATCTACAAAAAGGTTCAACTTAGACCAGTCGACTGACCATCAGCAAAATGTCTACAAACAATAAATGCTGACGGGGTTTTCAAGAACTGTATCCCCTCTACCTGCTGGTGAGACGTAAAGGGGTAACAGCCAATAATGAGAAGAGAAAGGAGCTGTGTTTAAAAGTAAAAATGGAGGTACCATTCAATCCAGCAGGCGCACCATTGGACCTCTCACCTGAGAAGACAAGAATCGAGAAGACACAGGCCGCAAAAGCTGCAGTGCAGCCTTATTCACAATAGCCAAGACAGTGAAGCAATCAAAATATCCAACAAGAGGTGAATGGATAAAGAAGAAGTGGTCCATGTACACAATGGAATATTAGCCATGGAAAACAATGAACCATTGCTCTTTGAGGCACCACAAATGGGTCTGGAGATAATCACGAAACATGAGGTAGCTCGGAAACCAAAGACCTGTATTCTATGATATCACTTATAGGCGTTATCTAATAACTGACACAAATGAATATATTTCCACAGAGAAAGACACTCACAGACTTGAAAACAAACTATGCTCATCTAAAAGGAAAGGTGGGGGGAATGGATAAGTTAAGATTAGTGTTGCTCTATGTATACAAACACATAGTATATACATATCTCAAAAAGACCGACCATGGAGCAAGGGAGGTCTGTGGAACCCTCTGTAACATTTTACATGGGAAGAGGATCTGTACTTGAATAGACATATATAATGTACAAATGAACCAGATTGTGTACACCTAGGACAGACAATATTCGAAGCTTTACCACAATTAAAAAAAAAATTAAACCCAAGAAGAAATAATGAGACATAAACTTATGGGGGTTTCTCCAGGCACATTCCAATTTAATTTACAACCTAGGAACACGACTTCCAGAAAGGCTCTGCTGCCCTAGTACCCAGATTTGGGAGTGGAGAAATGCTGCCTGCTTGAGGCCACTTCCCACAACAGCAGCTTTAAACCCATTGCTAAAGGTCACTAAATATTCACCAAACTTGCAGTTCGGGAAATGACACCTGCTCTCTAAAAAAATTCTGAGGTGGAAAATCGACCAAAAATTTCAAAATAAGGCAACCTTCCAAGAAGACAATTTCAAGAAATATATTGTACTCCCAACTGTTTCCTTTTTTTTAACAGAAAAGAAAACGGTGGAGAAACATGACGAGTTTTACGAATTTTCAAAGACATGCAAACCCAAATTACAAAACCCTATCAGCACACAGCAGCCAGTAGGGCCATTAGCATAAAGGCAGCAAACAATAAATGCTAAATCGATTGTGGAGAAATGCATACCCTCGATTCTAAGGGGGACGTGGTAAGAGCCACTAATGAAAACACAAAGAAGGTGCTTTGAAAAGGGAAACACGGTGCTACCAGTCAATCAGTCACACCCACTGCTGGGCCTATCAACTGAGAAAATGAGAATCAAAAAGTCACAGGCTGGCAATCCTGCACTCCAACAATATTTACCATAGCCAACACTTGGAAGCAATGAAAATGTCCATCAACCGAGGAATGCGCAAAGTAGAAGTGGTCCACGTGCACACTGGGGAATTACTCCAATAAAAACTAAAAATTAAATTTAAAAATCCAACAAAAGTAAGGAGACATCAGCTTGTGTGGGTTTGTCCGGGCACACTCCACTCTAATTTATAACCGAGAAACACCACAGGCCGCAAGGGCTTTTCCCTAGTTACCATGGTGGGGACATAGAAAGGCTGCCGCCCTCTGGCATTTACCTGCAAAAGCAGCTTTAAAGCCTGTGCTAATGGTCATTTCATAGGAACAAGTACTGCAGAACTCTAAATGAAACCTGCCCTCAAAATGTCTTGAGGGAGGTAATGGCCAAAACATTTCAAAATGTGATACATACTTTAAGAGAACACTTTGAAGAACTAAGGGGTAATCACAGGTTGAAAAATAAAAAGGACATGCCTTAAAGCTCAATTTCAACGGATTATGAGGCACAGGCGAATTCAACCACAAAGAGGTATCAGCTGACACTTGTCAGAATAACCATCAGCAAGGAAACTACAAACAATAAATGCTGAAGGTGTTGTGGAGAAATGCATACCCTCAACTTCAAGTGGGACGTAACTTGAAAATGGCCACGAATGAGAACAGAATGGAGGTGCCTTAAAAAGGTAAACATTGAGCTACCATATGAGCCAGCAGGCCCACTCCTCGACCTATAATCTAAGAAGAAAGAATTGGAAAGACACAGGCAGGCAAATCTGCATGGCACAGTATTACAATAGCCAAGATATGGAAGTAACCAAAAAGTCCACCAACAGATGGGTGGACAAAGAAGAACTCCTCCATGTACAGATGGAATATTCGCTAGTGAAAAAAATGAAACAATGCCATTTGCAGCACCATACATGAGTCTAGACGTAATCACACCACCTGTAGTCAGTGAGAAAGCAAAAGACACATATCCTATCATATCACTTTTAGGAGTTACTTAAAAATTGATACCAATGAAGATATTTCCACAGAGAAAGGCAATCACAGATTCATTAAAAAAACTTATGGTTCACCAAATAGAAAGGGATGAGGATTGGATACATTACCATATTGGGGTTAACAGAGATATACATACCATGTGAAATATATAATCACCAAAGACGTACGGAAGACCAGGAGAAGACTACTCAACATTGTGTCATAACCTACATGGGAAAAGGATGCGAGGAAGAATAGATACACGTATATGTGTGAAAGAACCACATCTTGCACACCTAGAACAAACAAACCATTGTAATCAAATTTGCTGGGATAAAAAATAAAAAGTAAATTACAATTATAAACAAGAAGTAATGAGACATAAACATAAAGTGCTTTTTTCCTGGCACATTCCATTCGAATTTACAACCTAGAACACCACTTCCATTAAGGCTCTGTTTCCCCAGTTACCAAATTTGGTAAAGGAGAAATGCTGCCACCTTGTGGCCGTTTCCTGCAAGAGCAGCTTTAAACTCACAGCTAATGGTCACTTAACATTCACAAGGACTCAGGGCTGTAAAGGACACCTGCCCTAAAAAATTGTGCTGAAGTAGGGAATGGACAAAAAAATTCAAAACAGGCAAATGTTTCAAGAAGAGGGTATGAGGAGTTAAGTTTTACTCACGCTCTTTTAAAAAAAAAGGAAAATGGATAAAAGCTCAACCTCAGGGAGTGTTAGACCCATGCAATCTAATCTACAAAAAGGTTCAACTTAGACCAGTCGACTGACCATCAGCAAAATGTCTACAAACAATAAATGCTGATGGGGTTTTCAAGAACTGTATCCCCGCTACCTGCTGGTGAGACGTAAAGGGGTAACAGCCAATAATGAGAAGAGAAAGGAGCTGTGTTTAAAAGTAAAAATGGAGGTACCATTCAATCCAGCAGGCGCACCATTGGACCTCTCACCTGAGAAGACAAGAATCGAGAAGACACAGGCCGCAAAAGCTGCAGTGCAGCCTTATTCACAATAGCCAAGACAGTGAAGCAATCAAAATATCCAACAAGAGGTGAATGGATAAAGAAGAAGTGGTCCATGTACACAATGGAATATTAGCCATGGAAAACAATGAACCATTGCTCTTTGAGGCACCACAAATGGGTCTGGAGATAATCACGAAACATGAGGTAGCTCGGAAACCAAAGACCTGTATTCTATGATATCACTTATAGGCGTTATCTAATAACTGACACAAATGAATATATTTCCACAGAGAAAGACACTCACAGACTTGAAAACAAACTATGCTCATCTAAAAGGAAAGGTGGGGGGAATGGATAAGTTAAGATTAGTGTTGCTCTATGTATACAAACACATAGTATATACATATCTCAAAAAGACCGACCATGGAGCAAGGGAGGTCTGTGGAACCCTCTGTAACATTTTACATGGGAAGAGGATCTGTACTTGAATAGACATATATAATGTACAAATGAACCAGATTGTGTACACCTAGGACAGACAATATTCAAAGCTTTACCACAATTAAAAAAAAAATTAAACCCAAGAAGAAATAATGAGACATAAACTTATGGGGGTTTCTCCAGGCACATTCCAATTTAATTTACAACCTAGGAACACGACTTCCAGAAAGGCTCTGCTGCCCTAGTACCCAGATTTGGGAGTGGAGAAATGCTGCCTGCTTGAGGCCACTTCCCACAACAGCAGCTTTAAACCCATTGCTAAGGGTCACTAAATATTCACCAAACTTGCAGTTCGGGAAATGACACCTGCTCTCTAAAAAAATTCTGAGGTGGAAAATCGACCAAAAATTTCAAAATAGGGCAACCTTCCAAGAAGACAATTTCAAGAAATATATTGTACTCCCAACTGTTTCCTTTTTTTTAACAGAAAAGAAAACGGTGGAGAAACATGACGAGTTTTACGAATTTTCAAAGACATGCAAACCCAAATTACAAAACCCTATCAGCACACAGCAGCCAGTAGGGCCATTAGCATAAAGGCAGCAAACAATAAATGCTAAATCGATTGTGGAGAAATGCATACCCTCGATTCTAAGGGGGACGTGGTAAGAGCCACTAATGAAAACACAAAGAAGGTGCTTTGAAAAGGGAAACACGGTGCTACCAGTCAATCAGTCACACCCACTGCTGGGCCTATCAACTGAGAAAATGAGAATCAAAAAGTCACAGGCTGGCAATCCTGCACTCCAACAATATTTACCATAGCCAACACTTGGAAGCAATGAAAATGTCCATCAACCGAGGAATGCGCAAAGTAGAAGTGGTCCACGTGCACACTGGGGAATTACTCCAATAAAAACTAAAAATTAAATTTAAAAATCCAACAAAAGTAAGGAGACATCAGCTTGTGTGGGTTTGTCCGGGCACACTCCACTCTAATTTATAACCGAGAAACACCACAGGCCGCAAGGGCTTTTCCCTAGTTACCATGGTGGGGATATACAAAGGCTGCCGCCCTCTGGCATTTACCTGCAAAAGCAGCTTTAAAGCCTGTGCTAATGGTCATTTCATAGGAACAAGTACTGCAGAACTGTAAATGAAACCTGCCCTCAAAATGTCTTGAGGGAGGTAATGGCCAAAATATTTCAAAATGAGACACATACTTTAAGAGAACACTTTGAAGAACTAAGGGGTAATCACAGGTTGAAAAATAAAAAGGACATGCCTTAAAGCTCAATTTCATCGGATTATGAGGCACAGGCGAATTCAACCACAAAGAGGTATCAGCTGACACTTGTCAGAATAACCATCAGCAAGGAAACTACAAACAATAAATGCTGAAGGTGTTGTGGAGAAATGCATACCCTCAACTTCAAGTGGGACATAACTTGAAAAGGGCCACGAATGAGAACAGAATGGAGGTGCCTTAAAAAGGTAAACATTGAGCTACCATATGATCCAGCAGGCCCACTCCTCGACCTATAATCTAAGAAGAAAGAATTGGAAAGACACAGGCAGGCAAATCTGCATGGCACAGTATTACAATAGCCAAGATATGGAAGTAACCAAAAAGTCCACCAACAGATGGGTGGACAAAGAAGAACTCCTCCATGTACAGATGGAATATTCGCTAGTGAAAAAAATGAAACAATGCCATTTGCAGCACCATACATGAGTCTAGACGTAATCACACCACCTGTAGTCAGTGAGAAAGCAAAAGACACATATCCTATCATATCACTTTTAGGAGTTACTTAAAAATTGATACCAATGAAGATATTTCCACAGAGAAAGGCAATCACAGATTCATTAAAAAAACTTATGGTTCACCAAATAGAAAGGGATGAGGATTGGATACATTACCATATTGGGGTTAACAGAGATATACATACCATGTGAAATATATAATCACCAAAGACGTACGGAAGACCAGGAGAAGACTACTCAACATTGTGTCATAACCTACATGGGAAAAGGATGCGAGGAAGAATAGATACACGTATATGTGTGAAAGAACCACATCTTGCACACCTAGAACAAACAAACCATTGTAATCAAATTTGCTGGGATAAAAAATAAAAAGTAAATTACAATTATAAACAAGAAGTAATGAGACATAAACATAAAGTGCTTTTTTCCTGGCACATTCCATTCGAATTTACAACCTAGAACACCACTTCCATTAAGGCTCTGTTTCCCCAGTTACCAAATTTGGTAAAGGAGAAATGCTGCCACCTTGTGGCCGTTTCCTGCAAGAGCAGCTTTAAACTCACAGCTAATGGTCACTTAACATTCACAAGGACTCAGGGCTGTAAAGGACACCTGCCCTAAAAAATTGTGCTGAAGTAGGGAATGGACAAAAAAATTCAAAACAGGCAAATGTTTCAAGAAGAGGGTATGAGGAGTTAAGTTTTACTCACGCTCTTTAAAAAAAAAAGGAAAATGGATAAAAGCTCAACCTCAGGGAGTGTTAGACCCATGCAATCTAATCTACAAAAAGGTTCAACTTAGACCAGTCGACTGACCATCAGCAAAATGTCTACAAACAATAAATGCTGATGGGGTTTTCAAGAACTGTATCCCCGCTACCTGCTGGTGAGACGTAAAGGGGTAACAGCCAATAATGAGAAGAGAAAGGAGCTGTGTTTAAAAGTAAAAATGGAGGTACCATTCAATCCAGCAGGCGCACCATTGGACCTCTCACCTGAGAAGACAAGAATCGAGAAGACACAGGCCGCAAAAGCTGCAGTGCAGCCTTATTCACAATAGCCAAGACAGTGAAGCAATCAAAATATCCAACAAGAGGTGAATGGATAAAGAAGAAGTGGTCCATGTACACAATGGAATATTAGCCATGGAAAACAATGAACCATTGCTCTTTGAGGCACCACAAATGGGTCTGGAGATAATCACGAAACATGAGGTAGCTCGGAAACCAAAGACCTGTATTCTATGATATCACTTATAGGCGTTATCTAATAACTGACACAAATGAATATATTTCCACAGAGAAAGACACTCACAGACTTGAAAACAAACTATGCTCATCTAAAAGGAAAGGTGGGGGGAATGGATAAGTTAAGATTAGTGTTGCTCTATGTATACAAACACATAGTATATACATATCTCAAAAAGACCGACCATGGAGCAAGGGAGGTCTGTGGAACCCTCTGTAACATTTTACATGGGAAGAGGATCTGTACTTGAATAGACATATATAATGTACAAATGAACCAGATTGTGTACACCTAGGACAGACAATATTCGAAGCTTTACCACAATTAAAAAAAAAATTAAACCCAAGAAGAAATAATGAGACATAAACTTATGGGGGTTTCTCCAGGCACATTCCAATTTAATTTACAACCTAGGAACACGACTTCCAGAAAGGCTCTGCTGCCCTAGTACCCAGATTTGGGAGTGGAGAAATGCTGCCTGCTTGAGGCCACTTCCCACAACAGCAGCTTTAAACCCATTGCTAAGGGTCACTAAATATTCACCAAACTTGCAGTTCGGGAAATGACACCTGCTCTCTAAAAAAATTCTGAGGTGGAAAATCGACCAAAAATTTCAAAATAGGGCAACCTTCCAAGAAGACAATTTCAAGAAATATATTGTACTCCCAACTGTTTCCTTTTTTTTAACAGAAAAGAAAACGGTGGAGAAACATGACGAGTTTTACGAATTTTCAAAGACATGCAAACCCAAATTACAAAACCCTATCAGCACACAGCAGCCAGTAGGGCCATTAGCATAAAGGCAGCAAACAATAAATGCTAAATCGATTGTGGAGAAATGCATACCCTCGATTCTAAGGGGGACGTGGTAAGAGCCACTAATGAAAACACAAAGAAGGTGCTTTGAAAAGGGAAACACGGTGCTACCAGTCAATCAGTCACACCCACTGCTGGGCCTATCAACTGAGAAAATGAGAATCAAAAAGTCACAGGCTGGCAATCCTGCACTCCAACAATATTTACCATAGCCAACACTTGGAAGCAATGAAAATGTCCATCAACCGAGGAATGCGCAAAGTAGAAGTGGTCCACGTGCACACTGGGGAATTACTCCAATAAAAACTAAAAATTAAATTTAAAAATCCAACAAAAGTAAGGAGACATCAGCTTGTGTGGGTTTGTCCGGGCACACTCCACTCTAATTTATAACCGAGAAACACCACAGGCCGCAAGGGCTTTTCCCTAGTTACCATGGTGGGGATATACAAAGGCTGCCGCCCTCTGGCATTTACCTGCAAAAGCAGCTTTAAAGCCTGTGCTAATGGTCATTTCATAGGAACAAGTACTGCAGAACTGTAAATGAAACCTGCCCTCAAAATGTCTTGAGGGAGGTAATGGCCAAAATATTTCAAAATGAGACACATACTTTAAGAGAACACTTTGAAGAACTAAGGGGTAATCACAGGTTGAAAAATAAAAAGGACATGCCTTAAAGCTCAATTTCAACGGATTATGAGGCACAGGCGAATTCAACCACAAAGAGGTATCAGCTGACACTTGTCAGAATAACCATCAGCAAGGAAACTACAAACAATAAATGCTGAAGGTGTTGTGGAGAAATGCATACCCTCAACTTCAAGTGGGACATAACTTGAAAAGGGCCACGAATGAGAACAGAATGGAGGTGCCTTAAAAAGGTAAACATTGAGCTACCATATGATCCAGCAGGCCCACTCCTCGACCTATAATCTAAGAAGAAAGAATTGGAAAGACACAGGCAGGCAAATCTGCATGGCACAGTATTACAATAGCCAAGATATGGAAGTAACCAAAAAGTCCACCAACAGATGGGTGGACAAAGAAGAACTCCTCCATGTACAGATGGAATATTCGCTAGTGAAAAAAATGAAACAATGCCATTTGCAGCACCATACATGAGTCTAGACGTAATCACACCACCTGTAGTCAGTGAGAAAGCAAAAGACACATATCCTATCATATCACTTTTAGGAGTTACTTAAAAATTGATACCAATGAAGATATTTCCACAGAGAAAGGCAATCACAGATTCATTAAAAAAACTTATGGTTCACCAAATAGAAAGGGATGAGGATTGGATACATTACCATATTGGGGTTAACAGAGATATACATACCATGTGAAATATATAATCACCAAAGACGTACGGAAGACCAGGAGAAGACTACTCAACATTGTGTCATAACCTACATGGGAAAAGGATGCGAGGAAGAATAGATACACGTATATGTGTGAAAGAACCACATCTTGCACACCTAGAACAAACAAACCATTGTAATCAAATTTGCTGGGATAAAAAATAAAAAGTAAATTACAATTATAAACAAGAAGTAATGAGACATAAACATAAAGTGCTTTTTTCCTGGCACATTCCATTCGAATTTACAACCTAGAACACCACTTCCATTAAGGCTCTGTTTCCCCAGTTACCAAATTTGGTAAAGGAGAAATGCTGCCACCTTGTGGCCGTTTCCTGCAAGAGCAGCTTTAAACTCACAGCTAATGGTCACTTAACATTCACAAGGACTCAGGGCTGTAAAGGACACCTGCCCTAAAAAATTGTGCTGAAGTAGGGAATGGACAAAAAAATTCAAAACAGGCAAATGTTTCAAGAAGAGGGTATGAGGAGTTAAGTTTTACTCACGCTCTTTTAAAAAAAAAGGAAAATGGATAAAAGCTCAACCTCAGGGAGTGTTAGACCCATGCAATCTAATCTACAAAAAGGTTCAACTTAGACCAGTCGACTGACCATCAGCAAAATGTCTACAAACAATAAATGCTGATGGGGTTTTCAAGAACTGTATCCCCGCTACCTGCTGGTGAGACGTAAAGGGGTAACAGCCAATAATGAGAAGAGAAAGGAGCTGTGTTTAAAAGTAAAAATGGAGGTACCATTCAATCCAGCAGGCGCACCATTGGACCTCTCACCTGAGAAGACAAGAATCGAGAAGACACAGGCCGCAAAAGCTGCAGTGCAGCCTTATTCACAATAGCCAAGACAGTGAAGCAATCAAAATATCCAACAAGAGGTGAATGGATAAAGAAGAAGTGGTCCATGTACACAATGGAATATTAGCCATGGAAAACAATGAACCATTGCTCTTTGAGGCACCACAAATGGGTCTGGAGATAATCACGAAACATGAGGTAGCTCGGAAACCAAAGACCTGTATTCTATGATATCACTTATAGGCGTTATCTAATAACTGACACAAATGAATATATTTCCACAGAGAAAGACACTCACAGACTTGAAAACAAACTATGCTCATCTAAAAGGAAAGGTGGGGGGAATGGATAAGTTAAGATTAGTGTTGCTCTATGTATACAAACACATAGTATATACATATCTCAAAAAGACCGACCATGGAGCAAGGGAGGTCTGTGGAACCCTCTGTAACATTTTACATGGGAAGAGGATCTGTACTTGAATAGACATATATAATGTACAAATGAACCAGATTGTGTACACCTAGGACAGACAATATTCGAAGCTTTACCACAATTAAAAAAAAAATTAAACCCAAGAAGAAATAATGAGACATAAACTTATGGGGGTTTCTCCAGGCACATTCCAATTTAATTTACAACCTAGGAACACGACTTCCAGAAAGGCTCTGCTGCCCTAGTACCCAGATTTGGGAGTGGAGAAATGCTGCCTGCTTGAGGCCACTTCCCACAACAGCAGCTTTAAACCCATTGCTAAGGGTCACTAAATATTCACCAAACTTGCAGTTCGGGAAATGACACCTGCTCTCTAAAAAAATTCTGAGGTGGAAAATCGACCAAAAATTTCAAAATAGGGCAACCTTCCAAGAAGACAATTTCAAGAAATATATTGTACTCCCAACTGTTTCCTTTTTTTTAACAGAAAAGAAAACGGTGGAGAAACATGACGAGTTTTACGAATTTTCAAAGACATGCAAACCCAAATTACAAAACCCTATCAGCACACAGCAGCCAGTAGGGCCATTAGCATAAAGGCAGCAAACAATAAATGCTAAATCGATTGTGGAGAAATGCATACCCTCGATTCTAAGGGGGACGTGGTAAGAGCCACTAATGAAAACACAAAGAAGGTGCTTTGAAAAGGGAAACACGGTGCTACCAGTCAATCAGTCACACCCACTGCTGGGCCTATCAACTGAGAAAATGAGAATCAAAAAGTCACAGGCTGGCAATCCTGCACTCCAACAATATTTACCATAGCCAACACTTGGAAGCAATGAAAATGTCCATCAACCGAGGAATGCGCAAAGTAGAAGTGGTCCACGTGCACACTGGGGAATTACTCCAATAAAAACTAAAAATTAAATTTAAAAATCCAACAAAAGTAAGGAGACATCAGCTTGTGTGGGTTTGTCCGGGCACACTCCACTCTAATTTATAACCGAGAAACACCACAGGCCGCAAGGGCTTTTCCCTAGTTACCATGGTGGGGATATACAAAGGCTGCCGCCCTCTGGCATTTACCTGCAAAAGCAGCTTTAAAGCCTGTGCTAATGGTCATTTCATAGGAACAAGTACTGCAGAACTGTAAATGAAACCTGCCCTCAAAATGTCTTGAGGGAGGTAATGGCCAAAATATTTCAAAATGAGACACATACTTTAAGAGAACACTTTGAAGAACTAAGGGGTAATCACAGGTTGAAAAATAAAAAGGACATGCCTTAAAGCTCAATTTCAACGGATTATGAGGCACAGGCGAATTCAACCACAAAGAGGTATCAGCTGACACTTGTCAGAATAACCATCAGCAAGGAAACTACAAACAATAAATGCTGAAGGTGTTGTGGAGAAATGCATACCCTCAACTTCAAGTGGGACATAACTTGAAAAGGGCCACGAATGAGAACAGAATGGAGGTGCCTTAAAAAGGTAAACATTGAGCTACCATATGATCCAGCAGGCCCACTCCTCGACCTATAATCTAAGAAGAAAGAATTGGAAAGACACAGGCAGGCAAATCTGCATGGCACAGTATTACAATAGCCAAGATATGGAAGTAACCAAAAAGTCCACCAACAGATGGGTGGACAAAGAAGAACTCCTCCATGTACAGATGGAATATTCGCTAGTGAAAAAAATGAAACAATGCCATTTGCAGCACCATACATGAGTCTAGACGTAATCACACCACCTGTAGTCAGTGAGAAAGCAAAAGACACATATCCTATCATATCACTTTTAGGAGTTACTTAAAAATTGATACCAATGAAGATATTTCCACAGAGAAAGGCAATCACAGATTCATTAAAAAAACTTATGGTTCACCAAATAGAAAGGGATGAGGATTGGATACATTACCATATTGGGGTTAACAGAGATATACATACCATGTGAAATATATAATCACCAAAGACGTACGGAAGACCAGGAGAAGACTACTCAACATTGTGTCATAACCTACATGGGAAAAGGATGCGAGGAAGAATAGATACACGTATATGTGTGAAAGAACCACATCTTGCACACCTAGAACAAACAAACCATTGTAATCAAATTTGCTGGGATAAAAAATAAAAAGTAAATTACAATTATGAACAAGAAGTAATGAGACATAAACATAAAGTGCTTTTTTCCTGGCACATTCCATTCGAATTTACAACCTAGAACACCACTTCCATTAAGGCTCTGTTTCCCCAGTTACCAAATTTGGTAAAGGAGAAATGCTGCCACCTTGTGGCCGTTTCCTGCAAGAGCAGCTTTAAACTCACAGCTAATGGTCACTTAACATTCACAAGGACTCAGGGCTGTAAAGGACACCTGCCCTAAAAAATTGTGCTGAAGTAGGGAATGGACAAAAAAATTCAAAACAGGCAAATGTTTCAAGAAGAGAGTATGAGGAGTTAAGTTTTACTCACGCTCTTTTAAAAAAAAAGGAAAATGGATAAAAGCTCAACCTCAGGGAGTGTTAGACCCATGCAATCTAATCTACAAAAAGTTTCAACTTAGACCAGTCGACTGACCATCAGCAAAATGTCTACAAACAATAAATGCTGACGGGGTTTTCAAGAACTGTATCCCCTCTACCTGCTGGTGAGACGTAAACGGGTAACAGCCAATAATGAGAAGAGAAAGGAGCTGTGTTTAAAAGTAAAAATGGAGGTACCATTCAATCCAGCAGGCGCACCATTGGACCTCTCACCTGAGAAGACAAGAATCGAGAAGACACAGGCCGCAAAAGCTGCAGTGCAGCCTTATTCACAATAGCTAAGACAGTGAAGCAATCAAAATATCCAACAAGAGGTGAATGGATAAAGAAGAAGTGGTCCATGTACACAATGGAATATTAGCCATGGAAAACAATGAACCATTGCTCTTTGAGGCACCACAAATGGGTCTGGAGATAATCACGAAACATGAGGTAGCTCCGAAACCAAAGACCTGTATTCTATGTTATCACTTATAGGCGTTATCTAATAACTGACACAAATGAATATATTTCCACAGACAAAGACACTCACAGACTTGAAAACAAACTATGCTCATCTAAAAGGAAAGGTGGGGGGAATGGATAAGTTAAGATTAGTGTTGCTCTATGTATACAAACACATAGTATATACATATCTCAAAAAAACCGACCATGGAGCAAGGGAGGTCTGTGGAACCCTCTGTAACATTTTACATGGGAAGAGGATCTGTACTTGAATAGACATATATAATGTACAAATGAACCAGATTGTGTACACCTAGGACAGACAATATTCGAAGCCTTACCACAATTAAAAAAAAATTAAAACCAAGAAGAAATAATGAGACATAAACTTATGGGGGTTTCTCCAGGCACATTCCAATTTAATTTACAACCTAGGAACACGACTTCCAGAAAGGCTCTGCTGCCCTAGTACCCAGATTTGGGAGTGGAGAAATGCTGCCTGCTTGAGGCCACTTCCCACAACAGCAGCTTTAAACCCATTGCTAAGGGTCACTAAATATTCACCAAACTTGCAGTTCGGGAAATGACACCTGCTCTCTAAAAAAATTCTGAGGTGGAAAATCGACCAAAAATTTCAAAATAGGGCAACCTTCCAAGAAGACAATTTCAAGAAATATATTGTACTCCCAACTGTTTCCTTTTTTTTAACAGAAAAGAAAACGGTGGAGAAACATGATGAGTTTTACGAATTTTCAAAGACATGCAAACCCAAATTACAAAACCCTATCAGCACACAGCAGCCAGTAGGGCCATTAGCATAAAGGCAGCAAACAATAAATGCTAAATCGATTGTGGAGAAATGCATACCCTCGATTCTAAGGGGGACGTGGTAAGAGCCACTAATGAAAACACAAAGAAGGTGCTTTGAAAAGGGAAACACGGTGCTACCAGTCAATCAGTCACACCCACTGCTGGGCCTATCAACTGAGAAAATGAGAATCAAAAAGTCACAGGCTGGCAATCCTGCACTCCAACAATATTTACCATAGCCAACACTTGGAAGCAATGAAAATGTCCATCAACCGAGGAATGCGCAAAGTAGAAGTGGTCCACGTGCACACTGGGGAATTACTCCAATAAAAACTAAAAATTAAATTTAAAAATCCAACAAAAGTAAGGAGACATCAGCTTGTGTGGGTTTGTCCGGGCACACTCCACTCTAATTTATAACCGAGAAACACCACAGGCCGCAAGGGCTTTTCCCTAGTTACCATGGTGGGGACATAGAAAGGCTGCCGCCCTCTGGCATTTACCTGCAAAAGCAGCTTTAAAGCCTGTGCTAATGGTCATTTCATAGGAACAAGTACTGCAGAACTCTAAATGAAACCTGCCCTCAAAATGTCTTGAGGGAGGTAATGGCCAAAACATTTCAAAATGTGATACATACTTTAAGAGAACACTTTGAAGAACTAAGGGGTAATCACAGGTTGAAAAATAAAAAGGACATGCCTTAAAGCTCAATTTCAACGGATTATGAGGCACAGGCGAATTCAACCACAAAGAGGTATCAGCTGACACTTGTCAGAATAACCATCAGCAAGGAAACTACAAACAATAAATGCTGAAGGTGTTGTGGAGAAATGCATACCCTCAACTTCAAGTGGGACGTAACTTGAAAATGGCCACGAATGAGAACAGAATGGAGGTGCCTTAAAAAGGTAAACATTGAGCTACCATATGAGCCAGCAGGCCCACTCCTCGACCTATAATCTAAGAAGAAAGAATTGGAAAGACACAGGCAGGCAAATCTGCATGGCACAGTATTACAATAGCCAAGATATGGAAGTAACCAAAAAGTCCACCAACAGATGGGTGGACAAAGAAGAACTCCTCCATGTACAGATGGAATATTCGCTAGTGAAAAAAATGAAACAATGCCATTTGCAGCACCATACATGAGTCTAGACGTAATCACACCACCTGTAGTCAGTGAGAAAGCAAAAGACACATATCCTATCATATCACTTTTAGGAGTTACTTAAAAATTGATACCAATGAAGATATTTCCACAGAGAAAGGCAATCACAGATTCATTAAAAAAACTTATGGTTCACCAAATAGAAAGGGATGAGGATTGGATACATTACCATATTGGGGTTAACAGAGATATACATACCATGTGAAATATATAATCACCAAAGACGTACGGAAGACCAGGAGAAGACTACTCAACATTGTGTCATAACCTACATGGGAAAAGGATGCGAGGAAGAATAGATACACGTATATGTGTGAAAGAACCACATCTTGCACACCTAGAACAAACAAACCATTGTAATCAAATTTGCTGGGATAAAAAATAAAAAGTAAATTACAATTATAAACAAGAAGTAATGAGACATAAACATAAAGTGCTTTTTTCCTGGCACATTCCATTCGAATTTACAACCTAGAACACCACTTCCATTAAGGCTCTGTTTCCCCAGTTACCAAATTTGGTAAAGGAGAAATGCTGCCACCTTGTGGCCGTTTCCTGCAAGAGCAGCTTTAAACTCACAGCTAATGGTCACTTAACATTCACAAGGACTCAGGGCTGTAAAGGACACCTGCCCTAAAAAATTGTGCTGAAGTAGGGAATGGACAAAAAAATTCAAAACAGGCAAATGTTTCAAGAAGAGGGTATGAGGAGTTAAGTTTTACTCACGCTCTTTAAAAAAAAAAGGAAAATGGATAAAAGCTCAACCTCAGGGAGTGTTAGACCCATGCAATCTAATCTACAAAAAGGTTCAACTTAGACCAGTCGACTGACCATCAGCAAAATGTCTACAAACAATAAATGCTGATGGGGTTTTCAAGAACTGTATCCCCGCTACCTGCTGGTGAGACGTAAAGGGGTAACAGCCAATAATGAGAAGAGAAAGGAGCTGTGTTTAAAAGTAAAAATGGAGGTACCATTCAATCCAGCAGGCGCACCATTGGACCTCTCACCTGAGAAGACAAGAATCGAGAAGACACAGGCCGCAAAAGCTGCAGTGCAGCCTTATTCACAATAGCCAAGACAGTGAAGCAATCAAAATATCCAACAAGAGGTGAATGGATAAAGAAGAAGTGGTCCATGTACACAATGGAATATTAGCCATGGAAAACAATGAACCATTGCTCTTTGAGGCACCACAAATGGGTCTGGAGATAATCACGAAACATGAGGTAGCTCGGAAACCAAAGACCTGTATTCTATGATATCACTTATAGGCGTTATCTAATAACTGACACAAATGAATATATTTCCACAGAGAAAGACACTCACAGACTTGAAAACAAACTATGCTCATCTAAAAGGAAAGGTGGGGGGAATGGATAAGTTAAGATTAGTGTTGCTCTATGTATACAAACACATAGTATATACATATCTCAAAAAGACCGACCATGGAGCAAGGGAGGTCTGTGGAACCCTCTGTAACATTTTACATGGGAAGAGGATCTGTACTTGAATAGACATATATAATGTACAAATGAACCAGATTGTGTACACCTAGGACAGACAATATTCGAAGCTTTACCACAATTAAAAAAAAAATTAAACCCAAGAAGAAATAATGAGACATAAACTTATGGGGGTTTCTCCAGGCACATTCCAATTTAATTTACAACCTAGGAACACGACTTCCAGAAAGGCTCTGCTGCCCTAGTACCCAGATTTGGGAGTGGAGAAATGCTGCCTGCTTGAGGCCACTTCCCACAACAGCAGCTTTAAACCCATTGCTAAGGGTCACTAAATATTCACCAAACTTGCAGTTCGGGAAATGACACCTGCTCTCTAAAAAAATTCTGAGGTGGAAAATCGACCAAAAATTTCAAAATAGGGCAACCTTCCAAGAAGACAATTTCAAGAAATATATTGTACTCCCAACTGTTTCCTTTTTTTTAACAGAAAAGAAAACGGTGGAGAAACATGACGAGTTTTACGAATTTTCAAAGACATGCAAACCCAAATTACAAAACCCTATCAGCACACAGCAGCCAGTAGGGCCATTAGCATAAAGGCAGCAAACAATAAATGCTAAATCGATTGTGGAGAAATGCATACCCTCGATTCTAAGGGGGACGTGGTAAGAGCCACTAATGAAAACACAAAGAAGGTGCTTTGAAAAGGGAAACACGGTGCTACCAGTCAATCAGTCACACCCACTGCTGGGCCTATCAACTGAGAAAATGAGAATCAAAAAGTCACAGGCTGGCAATCCTGCACTCCAACAATATTTACCATAGCCAACACTTGGAAGCAATGAAAATGTCCATCAACCGAGGAATGCGCAAAGTAGAAGTGGTCCACGTGCACACTGGGGAATTACTCCAATAAAAACTAAAAATTAAATTTAAAAATCCAACAAAAGTAAGGAGACATCAGCTTGTGTGGGTTTGTCCGGGCACACTCCACTCTAATTTATAACCGAGAAACACCACAGGCCGCAAGGGCTTTTCCCTAGTTACCATGGTGGGGATATACAAAGGCTGCCGCCCTCTGGCATTTACCTGCAAAAGCAGCTTTAAAGCCTGTGCTAATGGTCATTTCATAGGAACAAGTACTGCAGAACTGTAAATGAAACCTGCCCTCAAAATGTCTTGAGGGAGGTAATGGCCAAAATATTTCAAAATGAGACACATACTTTAAGAGAACACTTTGAAGAACTAAGGGGTAATCACAGGTTGAAAAATAAAAAGGACATGCCTTAAAGCTCAATTTCAACGGATTATGAGGCACAGGCGAATTCAACCACAAAGAGGTATCAGCTGACACTTGTCAGAATAACCATCAGCAAGGAAACTACAAACAATAAATGCTGAAGGTGTTGTGGAGAAATGCATACCCTCAACTTCAAGTGGGACATAACTTGAAAAGGGCCACGAATGAGAACAGAATGGAGGTGCCTTAAAAAGGTAAACATTGAGCTACCATATGATCCAGCAGGCCCACTCCTCGACCTATAATCTAAGAAGAAAGAATTGGAAAGACACAGGCAGGCAAATCTGCATGGCACAGTATTACAATAGCCAAGATATGGAAGTAACCAAAAAGTCCACCAACAGATGGGTGGACAAAGAAGAACTCCTCCATGTACAGATGGAATATTCGCTAGTGAAAAAAATGAAACAATGCCATTTGCAGCACCATACATGAGTCTAGACGTAATCACACCACCTGTAGTCAGTGAGAAAGCAAAAGACACATATCCTATCATATCACTTTTAGGAGTTACTTAAAAATTGATACCAATGAAGATATTTCCACAGAGAAAGGCAATCACAGATTCATTAAAAAAACTTATGGTTCACCAAATAGAAAGGGATGAGGATTGGATACATTACCATATTGGGGTTAACAGAGATATACATACCATGTGAAATATATAATCACCAAAGACGTACGGAAGACCAGGAGAAGACTACTCAACATTGTGTCATAACCTACATGGGAAAAGGATGCGAGGAAGAATAGATACACGTATATGTGTGAAAGAACCACATCTTGCACACCTAGAACAAACAAACCATTGTAATCAAATTTGCTGGGATAAAAAATAAAAAGTAAATTACAATTATAAACAAGAAGTAATGAGACATAAACATAAAGTGCTTTTTTCCTGGCACATTCCATTCGAATTTACAACCTAGAACACCACTTCCATTAAGGCTCTGTTTCCCCAGTTACCAAATTTGGTAAAGGAGAAATGCTGCCACCTTGTGGCCGTTTCCTGCAAGAGCAGCTTTAAACTCACAGCTAATGGTCACTTAACATTCACAAGGACTCAGGGCTGTAAAGGACACCTGCCCTAAAAAATTGTGCTGAAGTAGGGAATGGACAAAAAAATTCAAAACAGGCAAATGTTTCAAGAAGAGGGTATGAGGAGTTAAGTTTTACTCACGCTCTTTTAAAAAAAAAGGAAAATGGATAAAAGCTCAACCTCAGGGAGTGTTAGACCCATGCAATCTAATCTACAAAAAGGTTCAACTTAGACCAGTCGACTGACCATCAGCAAAATGTCTACAAACAATAAATGCTGATGGGGTTTTCAAGAACTGTATCCCCGCTACCTGCTGGTGAGACGTAAAGGGGTAACAGCCAATAATGAGAAGAGAAAGGAGCTGTGTTTAAAAGTAAAAATGGAGGTACCATTCAATCCAGCAGGCGCACCATTGGACCTCTCACCTGAGAAGACAAGAATCGAGAAGACACAGGCCGCAAAAGCTGCAGTGCAGCCTTATTCACAATAGCCAAGACAGTGAAGCAATCAAAATATCCAACAAGAGGTGAATGGATAAAGAAGAAGTGGTCCATGTACACAATGGAATATTAGCCATGGAAAACAATGAACCATTGCTCTTTGAGGCACCACAAATGGGTCTGGAGATAATCACGAAACATGAGGTAGCTCGGAAACCAAAGACCTGTATTCTATGATATCACTTATAGGCGTTATCTAATAACTGACACAAATGAATATATTTCCACAGAGAAAGACACTCACAGACTTGAAAACAAACTATGCTCATCTAAAAGGAAAGGTGGGGGGAATGGATAAGTTAAGATTAGTGTTGCTCTATGTATACAAACACATAGTATATACATATCTCAAAAAGACCGACCATGGAGCAAGGGAGGTCTGTGGAACCCTCTGTAACATTTTACATGGGAAGAGGATCTGTACTTGAATAGACATATATAATGTACAAATGAACCAGATTGTGTACACCTAGGACAGACAATATTCGAAGCTTTACCACAATTAAAAAAAAAATTAAACCCAAGAAGAAATAATGAGACATAAACTTATGGGGGTTTCTCCAGGCACATTCCAATTTAATTTACAACCTAGGAACACGACTTCCAGAAAGGCTCTGCTGCCCTAGTACCCAGATTTGGGAGTGGAGAAATGCTGCCTGCTTGAGGCCACTTCCCACAACAGCAGCTTTAAACCCATTGCTAAGGGTCACTAAATATTCACCAAACTTGCAGTTCGGGAAATGACACCTGCTCTCTAAAAAAATTCTGAGGTGGAAAATCGACCAAAAATTTCAAAATAGGGCAACCTTCCAAGAAGACAATTTCAAGAAATATATTGTACTCCCAACTGTTTCCTTTTTTTTAACAGAAAAGAAAACGGTGGAGAAACATGACGAGTTTTACGAATTTTCAAAGACATGCAAACCCAAATTACAAAACCCTATCAGCACACAGCAGCCAGTAGGGCCATTAGCATAAAGGCAGCAAACAATAAATGCTAAATCGATTGTGGAGAAATGCATACCCTCGATTCTAAGGGGGACGTGGTAAGAGCCACTAATGAAAACACAAAGAAGGTGCTTTGAAAAGGGAAACACGGTGCTACCAGTCAATCAGTCACACCCACTGCTGGGCCTATCAACTGAGAAAATGAGAATCAAAAAGTCACAGGCTGGCAATCCTGCACTCCAACAATATTTACCATAGCCAACACTTGGAAGCAATGAAAATGTCCATCAACCGAGGAATGCGCAAAGTAGAAGTGGTCCACGTGCACACTGGGGAATTACTCCAATAAAAACTAAAAATTAAATTTAAAAATCCAACAAAAGTAAGGAGACATCAGCTTGTGTGGGTTTGTCCGGGCACACTCCACTCTAATTTATAACCGAGAAACACCACAGGCCGCAAGGGCTTTTCCCTAGTTACCATGGTGGGGATATACAAAGGCTGCCGCCCTCTGGCATTTACCTGCAAAAGCAGCTTTAAAGCCTGTGCTAATGGTCATTTCATAGGAACAAGTACTGCAGAACTGTAAATGAAACCTGCCCTCAAAATGTCTTGAGGGAGGTAATGGCCAAAATATTTCAAAATGAGACACATACTTTAAGAGAACACTTTGAAGAACTAAGGGGTAATCACAGGTTGAAAAATAAAAAGGACATGCCTTAAAGCTCAATTTCAACGGATTATGAGGCACAGGCGAATTCAACCACAAAGAGGTATCAGCTGACACTTGTCAGAATAACCATCAGCAAGGAAACTACAAACAATAAATGCTGAAGGTGTTGTGGAGAAATGCATACCCTCAACTTCAAGTGGGACATAACTTGAAAAGGGCCACGAATGAGAACAGAATGGAGGTGCCTTAAAAAGGTAAACATTGAGCTACCATATGATCCAGCAGGCCCACTCCTCGACCTATAATCTAAGAAGAAAGAATTGGAAAGACACAGGCAGGCAAATCTGCATGGCACAGTATTACAATAGCCAAGATATGGAAGTAACCAAAAAGTCCACCAACAGATGGGTGGACAAAGAAGAACTCCTCCATGTACAGATGGAATATTCGCTAGTGAAAAAAATGAAACAATGCCATTTGCAGCACCATACATGAGTCTAGACGTAATCACACCACCTGTAGTCAGTGAGAAAGCAAAAGACACATATCCTATCATATCACTTTTAGGAGTTACTTAAAAATTGATACCAATGAAGATATTTCCACAGAGAAAGGCAATCACAGATTCATTAAAAAAACTTATGGTTCACCAAATAGAAAGGGATGAGGATTGGATACATTACCATATTGGGGTTAACAGAGATATACATACCATGTGAAATATATAATCACCAAAGACGTACGGAAGACCAGGAGAAGACTACTCAACATTGTGTCATAACCTACATGGGAAAAGGATGCGAGGAAGAATAGATACACGTATATGTGTGAAAGAACCACATCTTGCACACCTAGAACAAACAAACCATTGTAATCAAATTTGCTGGGATAAAAAATAAAAAGTAAATTACAATTATGAACAAGAAGTAATGAGACATAAACATAAAGTGCTTTTTTCCTGGCACATTCCATTCGAATTTACAACCTAGAACACCACTTCCATTAAGGCTCTGTTTCCCCAGTTACCAAATTTGGTAAAGGAGAAATGCTGCCACCTTGTGGCCGTTTCCTGCAAGAGCAGCTTTAAACTCACAGCTAATGGTCACTTAACATTCACAAGGACTCAGGGCTGTAAAGGACACCTGCCCTAAAAAATTGTGCTGAAGTAGGGAATGGACAAAAAAATTCAAAACAGGCAAATGTTTCAAGAAGAGAGTATGAGGAGTTAAGTTTTACTCACGCTCTTTTAAAAAAAAAGGAAAATGGATAAAAGCTCAACCTCAGGGAGTGTTAGACCCATGCAATCTAATCTACAAAAAGTTTCAACTTAGACCAGTCGACTGACCATCAGCAAAATGTCTACAAACAATAAATGCTGACGGGGTTTTCAAGAACTGTATCCCCTCTACCTGCTGGTGAGACGTAAACGGGTAACAGCCAATAATGAGAAGAGAAAGGAGCTGTGTTTAAAAGTAAAAATGGAGGTACCATTCAATCCAGCAGGCGCACCATTGGACCTCTCACCTGAGAAGACAAGAATCGAGAAGACACAGGCCGCAAAAGCTGCAGTGCAGCCTTATTCACAATAGCTAAGACAGTGAAGCAATCAAAATATCCAACAAGAGGTGAATGGATAAAGAAGAAGTGGTCCATGTACACAATGGAATATTAGCCATGGAAAACAATGAACCATTGCTCTTTGAGGCACCACAAATGGGTCTGGAGATAATCACGAAACATGAGGTAGCTCCGAAACCAAAGACCTGTATTCTATGTTATCACTTATAGGCGTTATCTAATAACTGACACAAATGAATATATTTCCACAGACAAAGACACTCACAGACTTGAAAACAAACTATGCTCATCTAAAAGGAAAGGTGGGGGGAATGGATAAGTTAAGATTAGTGTTGCTCTATGTATACAAACACATAGTATATACATATCTCAAAAAAACCGACCATGGAGCAAGGGAGGTCTGTGGAACCCTCTGTAACATTTTACATGGGAAGAGGATCTGTACTTGAATAGACATATATAATGTACAAATGAACCAGATTGTGTACACCTAGGACAGACAATATTCGAAGCCTTACCACAATTAAAAAAAAATTAAAACCAAGAAGAAATAATGAGACATAAACTTATGGGGGTTTCTCCAGGCACATTCCAATTTAATTTACAACCTAGGAACACGACTTCCAGAAAGGCTCTGCTGCCCTAGTACCCAGATTTGGGAGTGGAGAAATGCTGCCTGCTTGAGGCCACTTCCCACAACAGCAGCTTTAAACCCATTGCTAAGGGTCACTAAATATTCACCAAACTTGCAGTTCGGGAAATGACACCTGCTCTCTAAAAAAATTCTGAGGTGGAAAATCGACCAAAAATTTCAAAATAGGGCAACCTTCCAAGAAGACAATTTCAAGAAATATATTGTACTCCCAACTGTTTCCTTTTTTTTAACAGAAAAGAAAACGGTGGAGAAACATGATGAGTTTTACGAATTTTCAAAGACATGCAAACCCAAATTACAAAACCCTATCAGCACACAGCAGCCAGTAGGGCCATTAGCATAAAGGCAGCAAACAATAAATGCTAAATCGATTGTGGAGAAATGCATACCCTCGATTCTAAGGGGGACGTGGTAAGAGCCACTAATGAAAACACAAAGAAGGTGCTTTGAAAAGGGAAACACGGTGCTACCAGTCAATCAGTCACACCCACTGCTGGGCCTATCAACTGAGAAAATGAGAATCAAAAAGTCACAGGCTGGCAATCCTGCACTCCAACAATATTTACCATAGCCAACACTTGGAAGCAATGAAAATGTCCATCAACCGAGGAATGCGCAAAGTAGAAGTGGTCCACGTGCACACTGGGGAATTACTCCAATAAAAACTAAAAATTAAATTTAAAAATCCAACAAAAGTAAGGAGACATCAGCTTGTGTGGGTTTGTCCGGGCACACTCCACTCTAATTTATAACCGAGAAACACCACAGGCCGCAAGGGCTTTTCCCTAGTTACCATGGTGGGGACATAGAAAGGCTGCCGCCCTCTGGCATTTACCTGCAAAAGCAGCTTTAAAGCCTGTGCTAATGGTCATTTCATAGGAACAAGTACTGCAGAACTCTAAATGAAACCTGCCCTCAAAATGTCTTGAGGGAGGTAATGGCCAAAACATTTCAAAATGTGATACATACTTTAAGAGAACACTTTGAAGAACTAAGGGGTAATCACAGGTTGAAAAATAAAAAGGACATGCCTTAAAGCTCAATTTCAACGGATTATGAGGCACAGGCGAATTCAACCACAAAGAGGTATCAGCTGACACTTGTCAGAATAACCATCAGCAAGGAAACTACAAACAATAAATGCTGAAGGTGTTGTGGAGAAATGCATACCCTCAACTTCAAGTGGGACGTAACTTGAAAATGGCCACGAATGAGAACAGAATGGAGGTGCCTTAAAAAGGTAAACATTGAGCTACCATATGAGCCAGCAGGCCCACTCCTCGACCTATAATCTAAGAAGAAAGAATTGGAAAGACACAGGCAGGCAAATCTGCATGGCACAGTATTACAATAGCCAAGATATGGAAGTAACCAAAAAGTCCACCAACAGATGGGTGGACAAAGAAGAACTCCTCCATGTACAGATGGAATATTCGCTAGTGAAAAAAATGAAACAATGCCATTTGCAGCACCATACATGAGTCTAGACGTAATCACACCACCTGTAGTCAGTGAGAAAGCAAAAGACACATATCCTATCATATCACTTTTAGGAGTTACTTAAAAATTGATACCAATGAAGATATTTCCACAGAGAAAGGCAATCACAGATTCATTAAAAAAACTTATGGTTCACCAAATAGAAAGGGATGAGGATTGGATACATTACCATATTGGGGTTAACAGAGATATACATACCATGTGAAATATATAATCACCAAAGACGTACGGAAGACCAGGAGAAGACTACTCAACATTGTGTCATAACCTACATGGGAAAAGGATGCGAGGAAGAATAGATACACGTATATGTGTGAAAGAACCACATCTTGCACACCTAGAACAAACAAACCATTGTAATCAAATTTGCTGGGATAAAAAATAAAAAGTAAATTACAATTATAAACAAGAAGTAATGAGACATAAACATAAAGTGCTTTTTTCCTGGCACATTCCATTCGAATTTACAACCTAGAACACCACTTCCATTAAGGCTCTGTTTCCCCAGTTACCAAATTTGGTAAAGGAGAAATGCTGCCACCTTGTGGCCGTTTCCTGCAAGAGCAGCTTTAAACTCACAGCTAATGGTCACTTAACATTCACAAGGACTCAGGGCTGTAAAGGACACCTGCCCTAAAAAATTGTGCTGAAGTAGGGAATGGACAAAAAAATTCAAAACAGGCAAATGTTTCAAGAAGAGGGTATGAGGAGTTAAGTTTTACTCACGCTCTTTTAAAAAAAAAGGAAAATGGATAAAAGCTCAACCTCAGGGAGTGTTAGACCCATGCAATCTAATCTACAAAAAGGTTCAACTTAGACCAGTCGACTGACCATCAGCAAAATGTCTACAAACAATAAATGCTGATGGGGTTTTCAAGAACTGTATCCCCGCTACCTGCTGGTGAGACGTAAAGGGGTAACAGCCAATAATGAGAAGAGAAAGGAGCTGTGTTTAAAAGTAAAAATGGAGGTACCATTCAATCCAGCAGGCGCACCATTGGACCTCTCACCTGAGAAGACAAGAATCGAGAAGACACAGGCCGCAAAAGCTGCAGTGCAGCCTTATTCACAATAGCCAAGACAGTGAAGCAATCAAAATATCCAACAAGAGGTGAATGGATAAAGAAGAAGTGGTCCATGTACACAATGGAATATTAGCCATGGAAAACAATGAACCATTGCTCTTTGAGGCACCACAAATGGGTCTGGAGATAATCACGAAACATGAGGTAGCTCGGAAACCAAAGACCTGTATTCTATGATATCACTTATAGGCGTTATCTAATAACTGACACAAATGAATATATTTCCACAGAGAAAGACACTCACAGACTTGAAAACAAACTATGCTCATCTAAAAGGAAAGGTGGGGGGAATGGATAAGTTAAGATTAGTGTTGCTCTATGTATACAAACACATAGTATATACATATCTCAAAAAGACCGACCATGGAGCAAGGGAGGTCTGTGGAACCCTCTGTAACATTTTACATGGGAAGAGGATCTGTACTTGAATAGACATATATAATGTACAAATGAACCAGATTGTGTACACCTAGGACAGACAATATTCGAAGCTTTACCACAATTAAAAAAAAAATTAAACCCAAGAAGAAATAATGAGACATAAACTTATGGGGGTTTCTCCAGGCACATTCCAATTTAATTTACAACCTAGGAACACGACTTCCAGAAAGGCTCTGCTGCCCTAGTACCCAGATTTGGGAGTGGAGAAATGCTGCCTGCTTGAGGCCACTTCCCACAACAGCAGCTTTAAACCCATTGCTAAGGGTCACTAAATATTCACCAAACTTGCAGTTCGGGAAATGACACCTGCTCTCTAAAAAAATTCTGAGGTGGAAAATCGACCAAAAATTTCAAAATAGGGCAACCTTCCAAGAAGACAATTTCAAGAAATATATTGTACTCCCAACTGTTTCCTTTTTTTTAACAGAAAAGAAAACGGTGGAGAAACATGACGAGTTTTACGAATTTTCAAAGACATGCAAACCCAAATTACAAAACCCTATCAGCACACAGCAGCCAGTAGGGCCATTAGCATAAAGGCAGCAAACAATAAATGCTAAATCGATTGTGGAGAAATGCATACCCTCGATTCTAAGGGGGACGTGGTAAGAGCCACTAATGAAAACACAAAGAAGGTGCTTTGAAAAGGGAAACACGGTGCTACCAGTCAATCAGTCACACCCACTGCTGGGCCTATCAACTGAGAAAATGAGAATCAAAAAGTCACAGGCTGGCAATCCTGCACTCCAACAATATTTACCATAGCCAACACTTGGAAGCAATGAAAATGTCCATCAACCGAGGAATGCGCAAAGTAGAAGTGGTCCACGTGCACACTGGGGAATTACTCCAATAAAAACTAAAAATTAAATTTAAAAATCCAACAAAAGTAAGGAGACATCAGCTTGTGTGGGTTTGTCCGGGCACACTCCACTCTAATTTATAACCGAGAAACACCACAGGCCGCAAGGGCTTTTCCCTAGTTACCATGGTGGGGATATACAAAGGCTGCCGCCCTCTGGCATTTACCTGCAAAAGCAGCTTTAAAGCCTGTGCTAATGGTCATTTCATAGGAACAAGTACTGCAGAACTGTAAATGAAACCTGCCCTCAAAATGTCTTGAGGGAGGTAATGGCCAAAATATTTCAAAATGAGACACATACTTTAAGAGAACACTTTGAAGAACTAAGGGGTAATCACAGGTTGAAAAATAAAAAGGACATGCCTTAAAGCTCAATTTCATCGGATTATGAGGCACAGGCGAATTCAACCACAAAGAGGTATCAGCTGACACTTGTCAGAATAACCATCAGCAAGGAAACTACAAACAATAAATGCTGAAGGTGTTGTGGAGAAATGCATACCCTCAACTTCAAGTGGGACATAACTTGAAAAGGGCCACGAATGAGAACAGAATGGAGGTGCCTTAAAAAGGTAAACATTGAGCTACCATATGATCCAGCAGGCCCACTCCTCGACCTATAATCTAAGAAGAAAGAATTGGAAAGACACAGGCAGGCAAATCTGCATGGCACAGTATTACAATAGCCAAGATATGGAAGTAACCAAAAAGTCCACCAACAGATGGGTGGACAAAGAAGAACTCCTCCATGTACAGATGGAATATTCGCTAGTGAAAAAAATGAAACAATGCCATTTGCAGCACCATACATGAGTCTAGACGTAATCACACCACCTGTAGTCAGTGAGAAAGCAAAAGACACATATCCTATCATATCACTTTTAGGAGTTACTTAAAAATTGATACCAATGAAGATATTTCCACAGAGAAAGGCAATCACAGATTCATTAAAAAAACTTATGGTTCACCAAATAGAAAGGGATGAGGATTGGATACATTACCATATTGGGGTTAACAGAGATATACATACCATGTGAAATATATAATCACCAAAGACGTACGGAAGACCAGGAGAAGACTACTCAACATTGTGTCATAACCTACATGGGAAAAGGATGCGAGGAAGAATAGATACACGTATATGTGTGAAAGAACCACATCTTGCACACCTAGAACAAACAAACCATTGTAATCAAATTTGCTGGGATAAAAAATAAAAAGTAAATTACAATTATAAACAAGAAGTAATGAGACATAAACATAAAGTGCTTTTTTCCTGGCACATTCCATTCGAATTTACAACCTAGAACACCACTTCCATTAAGGCTCTGTTTCCCCAGTTACCAAATTTGGTAAAGGAGAAATGCTGCCACCTTGTGGCCGTTTCCTGCAAGAGCAGCTTTAAACTCACAGCTAATGGTCACTTAACATTCACAAGGACTCAGGGCTGTAAAGGACACCTGCCCTAAAAAATTGTGCTGAAGTAGGGAATGGACAAAAAAATTCAAAACAGGCAAATGTTTCAAGAAGAGGGTATGAGGAGTTAAGTTTTACTCACGCTCTTTAAAAAAAAAAGGAAAATGGATAAAAGCTCAACCTCAGGGAGTGTTAGACCCATGCAATCTAATCTACAAAAAGGTTCAACTTAGACCAGTCGACTGACCATCAGCAAAATGTCTACAAACAATAAATGCTGATGGGGTTTTCAAGAACTGTATCCCCGCTACCTGCTGGTGAGACGTAAAGGGGTAACAGCCAATAATGAGAAGAGAAAGGAGCTGTGTTTAAAAGTAAAAATGGAGGTACCATTCAATCCAGCAGGCGCACCATTGGACCTCTCACCTGAGAAGACAAGAATCGAGAAGACACAGGCCGCAAAAGCTGCAGTGCAGCCTTATTCACAATAGCCAAGACAGTGAAGCAATCAAAATATCCAACAAGAGGTGAATGGATAAAGAAGAAGTGGTCCATGTACACAATGGAATATTAGCCATGGAAAACAATGAACCATTGCTCTTTGAGGCACCACAAATGGGTCTGGAGATAATCACGAAACATGAGGTAGCTCGGAAACCAAAGACCTGTATTCTATGATATCACTTATAGGCGTTATCTAATAACTGACACAAATGAATATATTTCCACAGAGAAAGACACTCACAGACTTGAAAACAAACTATGCTCATCTAAAAGGAAAGGTGGGGGGAATGGATAAGTTAAGATTAGTGTTGCTCTATGTATACAAACACATAGTATATACATATCTCAAAAAGACCGACCATGGAGCAAGGGAGGTCTGTGGAACCCTCTGTAACATTTTACATGGGAAGAGGATCTGTACTTGAATAGACATATATAATGTACAAATGAACCAGATTGTGTACACCTAGGACAGACAATATTCGAAGCTTTACCACAATTAAAAAAAAAATTAAACCCAAGAAGAAATAATGAGACATAAACTTATGGGGGTTTCTCCAGGCACATTCCAATTTAATTTACAACCTAGGAACACGACTTCCAGAAAGGCTCTGCTGCCCTAGTACCCAGATTTGGGAGTGGAGAAATGCTGCCTGCTTGAGGCCACTTCCCACAACAGCAGCTTTAAACCCATTGCTAAGGGTCACTAAATATTCACCAAACTTGCAGTTCGGGAAATGACACCTGCTCTCTAAAAAAATTCTGAGGTGGAAAATCGACCAAAAATTTCAAAATAGGGCAACCTTCCAAGAAGACAATTTCAAGAAATATATTGTACTCCCAACTGTTTCCTTTTTTTTAACAGAAAAGAAAACGGTGGAGAAACATGACGAGTTTTACGAATTTTCAAAGACATGCAAACCCAAATTACAAAACCCTATCAGCACACAGCAGCCAGTAGGGCCATTAGCATAAAGGCAGCAAACAATAAATGCTAAATCGATTGTGGAGAAATGCATACCCTCGATTCTAAGGGGGACGTGGTAAGAGCCACTAATGAAAACACAAAGAAGGTGCTTTGAAAAGGGAAACACGGTGCTACCAGTCAATCAGTCACACCCACTGCTGGGCCTATCAACTGAGAAAATGAGAATCAAAAAGTCACAGGCTGGCAATCCTGCACTCCAACAATATTTACCATAGCCAACACTTGGAAGCAATGAAAATGTCCATCAACCGAGGAATGCGCAAAGTAGAAGTGGTCCACGTGCACACTGGGGAATTACTCCAATAAAAACTAAAAATTAAATTTAAAAATCCAACAAAAGTAAGGAGACATCAGCTTGTGTGGGTTTGTCCGGGCACACTCCACTCTAATTTATAACCGAGAAACACCACAGGCCGCAAGGGCTTTTCCCTAGTTACCATGGTGGGGATATACAAAGGCTGCCGCCCTCTGGCATTTACCTGCAAAAGCAGCTTTAAAGCCTGTGCTAATGGTCATTTCATAGGAACAAGTACTGCAGAACTGTAAATGAAACCTGCCCTCAAAATGTCTTGAGGGAGGTAATGGCCAAAATATTTCAAAATGAGACACATACTTTAAGAGAACACTTTGAAGAACTAAGGGGTAATCACAGGTTGAAAAATAAAAAGGACATGCCTTAAAGCTCAATTTCAACGGATTATGAGGCACAGGCGAATTCAACCACAAAGAGGTATCAGCTGACACTTGTCAGAATAACCATCAGCAAGGAAACTACAAACAATAAATGCTGAAGGTGTTGTGGAGAAATGCATACCCTCAACTTCAAGTGGGACATAACTTGAAAAGGGCCACGAATGAGAACAGAATGGAGGTGCCTTAAAAAGGTAAACATTGAGCTACCATATGATCCAGCAGGCCCACTCCTCGACCTATAATCTAAGAAGAAAGAATTGGAAAGACACAGGCAGGCAAATCTGCATGGCACAGTATTACAATAGCCAAGATATGGAAGTAACCAAAAAGTCCACCAACAGATGGGTGGACAAAGAAGAACTCCTCCATGTACAGATGGAATATTCGCTAGTGAAAAAAATGAAACAATGCCATTTGCAGCACCATACATGAGTCTAGACGTAATCACACCACCTGTAGTCAGTGAGAAAGCAAAAGACACATATCCTATCATATCACTTTTAGGAGTTACTTAAAAATTGATACCAATGAAGATATTTCCACAGAGAAAGGCAATCACAGATTCATTAAAAAAACTTATGGTTCACCAAATAGAAAGGGATGAGGATTGGATACATTACCATATTGGGGTTAACAGAGATATACATACCATGTGAAATATATAATCACCAAAGACGTACGGAAGACCAGGAGAAGACTACTCAACATTGTGTCATAACCTACATGGGAAAAGGATGCGAGGAAGAATAGATACACGTATATGTGTGAAAGAACCACATCTTGCACACCTAGAACAAACAAACCATTGTAATCAAATTTGCTGGGATAAAAAATAAAAAGTAAATTACAATTATGAACAAGAAGTAATGAGACATAAACATAAAGTGCTTTTTTCCTGGCACATTCCATTCGAATTTACAACCTAGAACACCACTTCCATTAAGGCTCTGTTTCCCCAGTTACCAAATTTGGTAAAGGAGAAATGCTGCCACCTTGTGGCCGTTTCCTGCAAGAGCAGCTTTAAACTCACAGCTAATGGTCACTTAACATTCACAAGGACTCAGGGCTGTAAAGGACACCTGCCCTAAAAAATTGTGCTGAAGTAGGGAATGGACAAAAAAATTCAAAACAGGCAAATGTTTCAAGAAGAGAGTATGAGGAGTTAAGTTTTACTCACGCTCTTTTAAAAAAAAAGGAAAATGGATAAAAGCTCAACCTCAGGGAGTGTTAGACCCATGCAATCTAATCTACAAAAAGTTTCAACTTAGACCAGTCGACTGACCATCAGCAAAATGTCTACAAACAATAAATGCTGACGGGGTTTTCAAGAACTGTATCCCCTCTACCTGCTGGTGAGACGTAAACGGGTAACAGCCAATAATGAGAAGAGAAAGGAGCTGTGTTTAAAAGTAAAAATGGAGGTACCATTCAATCCAGCAGGCGCACCATTGGACCTCTCACCTGAGAAGACAAGAATCGAGAAGACACAGGCCGCAAAAGCTGCAGTGCAGCCTTATTCACAATAGCTAAGACAGTGAAGCAATCAAAATATCCAACAAGAGGTGAATGGATAAAGAAGAAGTGGTCCATGTACACAATGGAATATTAGCCATGGAAAACAATGAACCATTGCTCTTTGAGGCACCACAAATGGGTCTGGAGATAATCACGAAACATGAGGTAGCTCCGAAACCAAAGACCTGTATTCTATGTTATCACTTATAGGCGTTATCTAATAACTGACACAAATGAATATATTTCCACAGACAAAGACACTCACAGACTTGAAAACAAACTATGCTCATCTAAAAGGAAAGGTGGGGGGAATGGATAAGTTAAGATTAGTGTTGCTCTATGTATACAAACACATAGTATATACATATCTCAAAAAAACCGACCATGGAGCAAGGGAGGTCTGTGGAACCCTCTGTAACATTTTACATGGGAAGAGGATCTGTACTTGAATAGACATATATAATGTACAAATGAACCAGATTGTGTACACCTAGGACAGACAATATTCGAAGCCTTACCACAATTAAAAAAAAATTAAAACCAAGAAGAAATAATGAGACATAAACTTATGGGGGTTTCTCCAGGCACATTCCAATTTAATTTACAACCTAGGAACACGACTTCCAGAAAGGCTCTGCTGCCCTAGTACCCAGATTTGGGAGTGGAGAAATGCTGCCTGCTTGAGGCCACTTCCCACAACAGCAGCTTTAAACCCATTGCTAAGGGTCACTAAATATTCACCAAACTTGCAGTTCGGGAAATGACACCTGCTCTCTAAAAAAATTCTGAGGTGGAAAATCGACCAAAAATTTCAAAATAGGGCAACCTTCCAAGAAGACAATTTCAAGAAATATATTGTACTCCCAACTGTTTCCTTTTTTTTAACAGAAAAGAAAACGGTGGAGAAACATGACGAGTTTTACGAATTTTCAAAGACATGCAAACCCAAATTACAAAACCCTATCAGCACACAGCAGCCAGTAGGGCCATTAGCATAAAGGCAGCAAACAATAAATGCTAAATCGATTGTGGAGAAATGCATACCCTCGATTCTAAGGGGGACGTGGTAAGAGCCACTAATGAAAACACAAAGAAGGTGCTTTGAAAAGGGAAACACGGTGCTACCAGTCAATCAGTCACACCCACTGCTGGGCCTATCAACTGAGAAAATGAGAATCAAAAAGTCACAGGCTGGCAATCCTGCACTCCAACAATATTTACCATAGCCAACACTTGGAAGCAATGAAAATGTCCATCAACCGAGGAATGCGCAAAGTAGAAGTGGTCCACGTGCACACTGGGGAATTACTCCAATAAAAACTAAAAATTAAATTTAAAAATCCAACAAAAGTAAGGAGACATCAGCTTGTGTGGGTTTGTCCGGGCACACTCCACTCTAATTTATAACCGAGAAACACCACAGGCCGCAAGGGCTTTTCCCTAGTTACCATGGTGGGGACATAGAAAGGCTGCCGCCCTCTGGCATTTACCTGCAAAAGCAGCTTTAAAGCCTGTGCTAATGGTCATTTCATAGGAACAAGTACTGCAGAACTCTAAATGAAACCTGCCCTCAAAATGTCTTGAGGGAGGTAATGGCCAAAATATTTCAAAATGAGACACATACTTTAAGAGAACACTTTGAAGAACTAAGGGGTAATCACAGGTTGAAAAATAAAAAGGACATGCCTTAAAGCTCAATTTCAACGGATTATGAGGCACAGGCGAATTCAACCACAAAGAGGTATCAGCTGACACTTGTCAGAATAACCATCAGCAAGGAAACTACAAACAATAAATGCTGAAGGTGTTGTGGAGAAATGCATACCCTCAACTTCAAGTGGGACATAACTTGAAAAGGGCCACGAATGAGAACAGAATGGAGGTGCCTTAAAAAGGTAAACATTGAGCTACCATATGATCCAGCAGGCCCACTCCTCGACCTATAATCTAAGAAGAAAGAATTGGAAAGACACAGGCAGGCAAATCTGCATGGCACAGTATTACAATAGCCAAGATATGGAAGTAACCAAAAAGTCCACCAACAGATGGGTGGACAAAGAAGAACTCCTCCATGTACAGATGGAATATTCGCTAGTGAAAAAAATGAAACAATGCCATTTGCAGCACCATACATGAGTCTAGACGTAATCACACCACCTGTAGTCAGTGAGAAAGCAAAAGACACATATCCTATCATATCACTTTTAGGAGTTACTTAAAAATTGATACCAATGAAGATATTTCCACAGAGAAAGGCAATCACAGATTCATTAAAAAAACTTATGGTTCACCAAATAGAAAGGGATGAGGATTGGATACATTACCATATTGGGGTTAACAGAGATATACATACCATGTGAAATATATAATCACCAAAGACGTACGGAAGACCAGGAGAAGACTACTCAACATTGTGTCATAACCTACATGGGAAAAGGATGCGAGGAAGAATAGATACACGTATATGTGTGAAAGAACCACATCTTGCACACCTAGAACAAACAAACCATTGTAATCAAATTTGCTGGGATAAAAAATAAAAAGTAAATTACAATTATGAACAAGAAGTAATGAGACATAAACATAAAGTGCTTTTTTCCTGGCACATTCCATTCGAATTTACAACCTAGAACACCACTTCCATTAAGGCTCTGTTTCCCCAGTTACCAAATTTGGTAAAGGAGAAATGCTGCCACCTTGTGGCCGTTTCCTGCAAGAGCAGCTTTAAACTCACAGCTAATGGTCACTTAACATTCACAAGGACTCAGGGCTGTAAAGGACACCTGCCCTAAAAAATTGTGCTGAAGTAGGGAATGGACAAAAAAATTCAAAACAGGCAAATGTTTCAAGAAGAGGGTATGAGGAGTTAAGTTTTACTCACGCTCTTTTAAAAAAAAAGGAAAATGGATAAAAGCTCAACCTCAGGGAGTGTTAGACCCATGCAATCTAATCTACAAAAAGGTTCAACTTAGACCAGTCGACTGACCATCAGCAAAATGTCTACAAACAATAAATGCTGACGGGGTTTTCAAGAACTGTATCCCCTCTACCTGCTGGTGAGACGTAAAGGGGTAACAGCCAATAATGAGAAGAGAAAGGAGCTGTGTTTAAAAGTAAAAATGGAGGTACCATTCAATCCAGCAGGCGCACCATTGGACCTCTCACCTGAGAAGACAAGAATCGAGAAGACACAGGCCGCAAAAGCTGCAGTGCAGCCTTATTCACAATAGCCAAGACAGTGAAGCAATCAAAATATCCAACAAGAGGTGAATGGATAAAGAAGAAGTGGTCCATGTACACAATGGAATATTAGCCATGGAAAACAATGAACCATTGCTCTTTGAGGCACCACAAATGGGTCTGGAGATAATCACGAAACATGAGGTAGCTCGGAAACCAAAGACCTGTATTCTATGATATCACTTATAGGCGTTATCTAATAACTGACACAAATGAATATATTTCCACAGAGAAAGACACTCACAGACTTGAAAACAAACTATGCTCATCTAAAAGGAAAGGTGGGGGGAATGGATAAGTTAAGATTAGTGTTGCTCTATGTATACAAACACATAGTATATACATATCTCAAAAAGACCGACCATGGAGCAAGGGAGGTCTGTGGAACCCTCTGTAACATTTTACATGGGAAGAGGATCTGTACTTGAATAGACATATATAATGTACAAATGAACCAGATTGTGTACACCTAGGACAGACAATATTCGAAGCTTTACCACAATTAAAAAAAAAATTAAACCCAAGAAGAAATAATGAGACATAAACTTATGGGGGTTTCTCCAGGCACATTCCAATTTAATTTACAACCTAGGAACACGACTTCCAGAAAGGCTCTGCTGCCCTAGTACCCAGATTTGGGAGTGGAGAAATGCTGCCTGCTTGAGGCCACTTCCCACAACAGCAGCTTTAAACCCATTGCTAAGGGTCACTAAATATTCACCAAACTTGCAGTTCGGGAAATGACACCTGCTCTCTAAAAAAATTCTGAGGTGGAAAATCGACCAAAAATTTCAAAATAGGGCAACCTTCCAAGAAGACAATTTCAAGAAATATATTGTACTCCCAACTGTTTCCTTTTTTTTAACAGAAAAGAAAACGGTGGAGAAACATGATGAGTTTTACGAATTTTCAAAGACATGCAAACCCAAATTACAAAACCCTATCAGCACACAGCAGCCAGTAGGGCCATTAGCATAAAGGCAGCAAACAATAAATGCTAAATCGATTGTGGAGAAATGCATACCCTCGATTCTAAGGGGGACGTGGTAAGAGCCACTAATGAAAACACAAAGAAGGTGCTTTGAAAAGGGAAACACGGTGCTACCAGTCAATCAGTCACACCCACTGCTGGGCCTATCAACTGAGAAAATGAGAATCAAAAAGTCACAGGCTGGCAATCCTGCACTCCAACAATATTTACCATAGCCAACACTTGGAAGCAATGAAAATGTCCATCAACCGAGGAATGCGCAAAGTAGAAGTGGTCCACGTGCACACTGGGGAATTACTCCAATAAAAACTAAAAATTAAATTTAAAAATCCAACAAAAGTAAGGAGACATCAGCTTGTGTGGGTTTGTCCGGGCACACTCCACTCTAATTTATAACCGAGAAACACCACAGGCCGCAAGGGCTTTTCCCTAGTTACCATGGTGGGGACATAGAAAGGCTGCCGCCCTCTGGCATTTACCTGCAAAAGCAGCTTTAAAGCCTGTGCTAATGGTCATTTCATAGGAACAAGTACTGCAGAACTCTAAATGAAACCTGCCCTCAAAATGTCTTGAGGGAGGTAATGGCCAAAACATTTCAAAATGTGATACATACTTTAAGAGAACACTTTGAAGAACTAAGGGGTAATCACAGGTTGAAAAATAAAAAGGACATGCCTTAAAGCTCAATTTCAACGGATTATGAGGCACAGGCGAATTCAACCACAAAGAGGTATCAGCTGACACTTGTCAGAATAACCATCAGCAAGGAAACTACAAACAATAAATGCTGAAGGTGTTGTGGAGAAATGCATACCCTCAACTTCAAGTGGGACATAACTTGAAAAGGGCCACGAATGAGAACAGAATGGAGGTGCCTTAAAAAGGTAAACATTGAGCTACCATATGATCCAGCAGGCCCACTCCTCGACCTATAATCTAAGAAGAAAGAATTGGAAAGACACAGGCAGGCAAATCTGCATGGCACAGTATTACAATAGCCAAGATATGGAAGTAACCAAAAAGTCCACCAACAGATGGGTGGACAAAGAAGAACTCCTCCATGTACAGATGGAATATTCGCTAGTGAAAAAAATGAAACAATGCCATTTGCAGCACCATACATGAGTCTAGACGTAATCACACCACCTGTAGTCAGTGAGAAAGCAAAAGACACATATCCTATCATATCACTTTTAGGAGTTACTTAAAAATTGATACCAATGAAGATATTTCCACAGAGAAAGGCAATCACAGATTCATTAAAAAAACTTATGGTTCACCAAATAGAAAGGGATGAGGATTGGATACATTACCATATTGGGGTTAACAGAGATATACATACCATGTGAAATATATAATCACCAAAGACGTACGGAAGACCAGGAGAAGACTACTCAACATTGTGTCATAACCTACATGGGAAAAGGATGCGAGGAAGAATAGATACACGTATATGTGTGAAAGAACCACATCTTGCACACCTAGAACAAACAAACCATTGTAATCAAATTTGCTGGGATAAAAAATAAAAAGTAAATTACAATTATGAACAAGAAGTAATGAGACATAAACATAAAGTGCTTTTTTCCTGGCACATTCCATTCGAATTTACAACCTAGAACACCACTTCCATTAAGGCTCTGTTTCCCCAGTTACCAAATTTGGTAAAGGAGAAATGCTGCCACCTTGTGGCCGTTTCCTGCAAGAGCAGCTTTAAACTCACAGCTAATGGTCACTTAACATTCACAAGGACTCAGGGCTGTAAAGGACACCTGCCCTAAAAAATTGTGCTGAAGTAGGGAATGGACAAAAAAATTCAAAACAGGCAAATGTTTCAAGAAGAGGGTATGAGGAGTTAAGTTTTACTCACGCTCTTTTAAAAAAAAAGGAAAATGGATAAAAGCTCAACCTCAGGGAGTGTTAGACCCATGCAATCTAATCTACAAAAAGGTTCAACTTAGACCAGTCGACTGACCATCAGCAAAATGTCTACAAACAATAAATGCTGACGGGGTTTTCAAGAACTGTATCCCCTCTACCTGCTGGTGAGACGTAAAGGGGTAACAGCCAATAATGAGAAGAGAAAGGAGCTGTGTTTAAAAGTAAAAATGGAGGTACCATTCAATCCAGCAGGCGCACCATTGGACCTCTCACCTGAGAAGACAAGAATCGAGAAGACACAGGCCGCAAAAGCTGCAGTGCAGCCTTATTCACAATAGCCAAGACAGTGAAGCAATCAAAATATCCAACAAGAGGTGAATGGATAAAGAAGAAGTGGTCCATGTACACAATGGAATATTAGCCATGGAAAACAATGAACCATTGCTCTTTGAGGCACCACAAATGGGTCTGGAGATAATCACGAAACATGAGGTAGCTCGGAAACCAAAGACCTGTATTCTATGATATCACTTATAGGCGTTATCTAATAACTGACACAAATGAATATATTTCCACAGAGAAAGACACTCACAGACTTGAAAACAAACTATGCTCATCTAAAAGGAAAGGTGGGGGGAATGGATAAGTTAAGATTAGTGTTGCTCTATGTATACAAACACATAGTATATACATATCTCAAAAAGACCGACCATGGAGCAAGGGAGGTCTGTGGAACCCTCTGTAACATTTTACATGGGAAGAGGATCTGTACTTGAATAGACATATATAATGTACAAATGAACCAGATTGTGTACACCTAGGACAGACAATATTCGAAGCTTTACCACAATTAAAAAAAAAATTAAACCCAAGAAGAAATAATGAGACATAAACTTATGGGGGTTTCTCCAGGCACATTCCAATTTAATTTACAACCTAGGAACACGACTTCCAGAAAGGCTCTGCTGCCCTAGTACCCAGATTTGGGAGTGGAGAAATGCTGCCTGCTTGAGGCCACTTCCCACAACAGCAGCTTTAAACCCATTGCTAAGGGTCACTAAATATTCACCAAACTTGCAGTTCGGGAAATGACACCTGCTCTCTAAAAAAATTCTGAGGTGGAAAATCGACCAAAAATTTCAAAATAGGGCAACCTTCCAAGAAGACAATTTCAAGAAATATATTGTACTCCCAACTGTTTCCTTTTTTTTAACAGAAAAGAAAACGGTGGAGAAACATGACGAGTTTTACGAATTTTCAAAGACATGCAAACCCAAATTACAAAACCCTATCAGCACACAGCAGCCAGTAGGGCCATTAGCATAAAGGCAGCAAACAATAAATGCTAAATCGATTGTGGAGAAATGCATACCCTCGATTCTAAGGGGGACGTGGTAAGAGCCACTAATGAAAACACAAAGAAGGTGCTTTGAAAAGGGAAACACGGTGCTACCAGTCAATCAGTCACACCCACTGCTGGGCCTATCAACTGAGAAAATGAGAATCAAAAAGTCACAGGCTGGCAATCCTGCACTCCAACAATATTTACCATAGCCAACACTTGGAAGCAATGAAAATGTCCATCAACCGAGGAATGCGCAAAGTAGAAGTGGTCCACGTGCACACTGGGGAATTACTCCAATAAAAACTAAAAATTAAATTTAAAAATCCAACAAAAGTAAGGAGACATCAGCTTGTGTGGGTTTGTCCGGGCACACTCCACTCTAATTTATAACCGAGAAACACCACAGGCCGCAAGGGCTTTTCCCTAGTTACCATGGTGGGGACATAGAAAGGCTGCCGCCCTCTGGCATTTACCTGCAAAAGCAGCTTTAAAGCCTGTGCTAATGGTCATTTCATAGGAACAAGTACTGCAGAACTCTAAATGAAACCTGCCCTCAAAATGTCTTGAGGGAGGTAATGGCCAAAACATTTCAAAATGTGATACATACTTTAAGAGAACACTTTGAAGAACTAAGGGGTAATCACAGGTTGAAAAATAAAAAGGACATGCCTTAAAGCTCAATTTCAACGGATTATGAGGCACAGGCGAATTCAACCACAAAGAGGTATCAGCTGACACTTGTCAGAATAACCATCAGCAAGGAAACTACAAACAATAAATGCTGAAGGTGTTGTGGAGAAATGCATACCCTCAACTTCAAGTGGGACATAACTTGAAAAGGGCCACGAATGAGAACAGAATGGAGGTGCCTTAAAAAGGTAAACATTGAGCTACCATATGATCCAGCAGGCCCACTCCTCGACCTATAATCTAAGAAGAAAGAATTGGAAAGACACAGGCAGGCAAATCTGCATGGCACAGTATTACAATAGCCAAGATATGGAAGTAACCAAAAAGTCCACCAACAGATGGGTGGACAAAGAAGAACTCCTCCATGTACAGATGGAATATTCGCTAGTGAAAAAAATGAAACAATGCCATTTGCAGCACCATACATGAGTCTAGACGTAATCACACCACCTGTAGTCAGTGAGAAAGCAAAAGACACATATCCTATCATATCACTTTTAGGAGTTACTTAAAAATTGATACCAATGAAGATATTTCCACAGAGAAAGGCAATCACAGATTCATTAAAAAAACTTATGGTTCACCAAATAGAAAGGGATGAGGATTGGATACATTACCATATTGGGGTTAACAGAGATATACATACCATGTGAAATATATAATCACCAAAGACGTACGGAAGACCAGGAGAAGACTACTCAACATTGTGTCATAACCTACATGGGAAAAGGATGCGAGGAAGAATAGATACACGTATATGTGTGAAAGAACCACATCTTGCACACCTAGAACAAACAAACCATTGTAATCAAATTTGCTGGGATAAAAAATAAAAAGTAAATTACAATTATAAACAAGAAGTAATGAGACATAAACATAAAGTGCTTTTTTCCTGGCACATTCCATTCGAATTTACAACCTAGAACACCTCTTCCATTAAGGCTCTGTTTCCCCAGTTACCAAATTTGGTAAAGGAGAAATGCTGCCACCTTGTGGCCGTTTCCTGCAAGAGCAGCTTTAAACTCACAGCTAATGGTCACTTAACATTCACAAGGACTCAGGGCTGTAAAGGACACCTGCCCTAAAAAATTGTGCTGAAGTAGGGAATGGACAAAAAAATTCAAAACAGGCAAATGTTTCAAGAAGAGGGTATGAGGAGTTAAGTTTTACTCACGCTCTTTTAAAAAAAAAGGAAAATGGATAAAAGCTCAACCTCAGGGAGTGTTAGACCCATGCAATCTAATCTACAAAAAGGTTCAACTTAGACCAGTCGACTGACCATCAGCAAAATGTCTACAAACAATAAATGCTGACGGGGTTTTCAAGAACTGTATCCCCTCTACCTGCTGGTGAGACGTAAACGGGTAACAGCCAATAATGAGAAGAGAAAGGAGCTGTGTTTAAAAGTAAAAATGGAGGTACCATTCAATCCAGCAGGCGCACCATTGGACCTCTCACCTGAGAAGACAAGAATCGAGAAGACACAGGCCGCAAAAGCTGCAGTGCAGCCTTATTCACAATAGCCAAGACAGTAAAGCAATCAAAATATCCAACAAGAGGTGAATGGATAAAGAAGAAGTGGTCCATGTACACAATGGAATATTAGCCATGGAAAACAATGAACCATTGCTCTTTGAGGCACCACAAATGGGTCTGGAGATAATCACGAAACATGAGGTAGCTCGGAAACCAAAGACCTGTATTCTATGATATCACTTATAGGCGTTATCTAATAACTGACACAAATGAATATATTTCCACAGAGAAAGACACTCACAGACTTGAAAACAAACTATGCTCATCTAAAAGGAAAGGTGGGGGGAATGGATAAGTTAAGATTAGTGTTGCTCTATGTATACAAACACATAGTATATACATATCTCAAAAAGACCGACCATGGAGCAAGGGAGGTCTGTGGAACCCTCTGTAACATTTTACATGGGAAGAGGATCTGTACTTGAATAGACATATATAATGTACAAATGAACCAGATTGTGTACACCTAGGACAGACAATATTCGAAGCTTTACCACAATTAAAAAAAAAATTAAACCCAAGAAGAAATAATGAGACATAAACTTATGGGGGTTTCTCCAGGCACATTCCAATTTAATTTACAACCTAGGAACACGACTTCCAGAAAGGCTCTGCTGCCCTAGTACCCAGATTTGGGAGTGGAGAAATGCTGCCTGCTTGAGGCCACTTCCCACAACAGCAGCTTTAAACCCATTGCTAAGGGTCACTAAATATTCACCAAACTTGCAGTTCGGGAAATGACACCTGCTCTCTAAAAAAATTCTGAGGTGGAAAATCGACCAAAAATTTCAAAATAGGGCAACCTTCCAAGAAGACAATTTCAAGAAATATATTGTACTCCCAACTGTTTCCTTTTTTTTAACAGAAAAGAAAACGGTGGAGAAACATGACGAGTTTTACGAATTTTCAAAGACATGCAAACCCAAATTACAAAACCCTATCAGCACACAGCAGCCAGTAGGGCCATTAGCATAAAGGCAGCAAACAATAAATGCTAAATCGATTGTGGAGAAATGCATACCCTCGATTCTAAGGGGGACGTGGTAAGAGCCACTAATGAAAACACAAAGAAGGTGCTTTGAAAAGGGAAACACGGTGCTACCAGTCAATCAGTCACACCCACTGCTGGGCCTATCAACTGAGAAAATGAGAATCAAAAAGTCACAGGCTGGCAATCCTGCACTCCAACAATATTTACCATAGCCAACACTTGGAAGCAATGAAAATGTCCATCAACCGAGGAATGCGCAAAGTAGAAGTGGTCCACGTGCACACTGGGGAATTACTCCAATAAAAACTAAAAATTAAATTTAAAAATCCAACAAAAGTAAGGAGACATCAGCTTGTGTGGGTTTGTCCGGGCACACTCCACTCTAATTTATAACCGAGAAACACCACAGGCCGCAAGGGCTTTTCCCTAGTTACCATGGTGGGGACATAGAAAGGCTGCCGCCCTCTGGCATTTACCTGCAAAAGCAGCTTTAAAGCCTGTGCTAATGGTCATTTCATAGGAACAAGTACTGCAGAACTCTAAATGAAACCTGCCCTCAAAATGTCTTGAGGGAGGTAATGGCCAAAACATTTCAAAATGTGATACATACTTTAAGAGAACACTTTGAAGAACTAAGGGGTAATCACAGGTTGAAAAATAAAAAGGACATGCCTTAAAGCTCAATTTCAACGGATTATGAGGCACAGGCGAATTCAACCACAAAGAGGTATCAGCTGACACTTGTCAGAATAACCATCAGCAAGGAAACTACAAACAATAAATGCTGAAGGTGTTGTGGAGAAATGCATACCCTCAACTTCAAGTGGGACATAACTTGAAAAGGGCCACGAATGAGAACAGAATGGAGGTGCCTTAAAAAGGTAAACATTGAGCTACCATATGATCCAGCAGGCCCACTCCTCGACCTATAATCTAAGAAGAAAGAATTGGAAAGACACAGGCAGGCAAATCTGCATGGCACAGTATTACAATAGCCAAGATATGGAAGTAACCAAAAAGTCCACCAACAGATGGGTGGACAAAGAAGAACTCCTCCATGTACAGATGGAATATTCGCTAGTGAAAAAAATGAAACAATGCCATTTGCAGCACCATACATGAGTCTAGACGTAATCACACCACCTGTAGTCAGTGAGAAAGCAAAAGACACATATCCTATCATATCACTTTTAGGAGTTACTTAAAAATTGATACCAATGAAGATATTTCCACAGAGAAAGGCAATCACAGATTCATTAAAAAAACTTATGGTTCACCAAATAGAAAGGGATGAGGATTGGATACATTACCATATTGGGGTTAACAGAGATATACATACCATGTGAAATATATAATCACCAAAGACGTACGGAAGACCAGGAGAAGACTACTCAACATTGTGTCATAACCTACATGGGAAAAGGATGCGAGGAAGAATAGATACACGTATATGTGTGAAAGAACCACATCTTGCACACCTAGAACAAACAAACCATTGTAATCAAATTTGCTGGGATAAAAAATAAAAAGTAAATTACAATTATAAACAAGAAGTAATGAGACATAAACATAAAGTGCTTTTTTCCTGGCACATTCCATTCGAATTTACAACCTAGAACACCTCTTCCATTAAGGCTCTGTTTCCCCAGTTACCAAATTTGGTAAAGGAGAAATGCTGCCACCTTGTGGCCGTTTCCTGCAAGAGCAGCTTTAAACTCACAGCTAATGGTCACTTAACATTCACAAGGACTCAGGGCTGTAAAGGACACCTGCCCTAAAAAATTGTGCTGAAGTAGGGAATGGACAAAAAAATTCAAAACAGGCAAATGTTTCAAGAAGAGGGTATGAGGAGTTAAGTTTTACTCACGCTCTTTTAAAAAAAAAGGAAAATGGATAAAAGCTCAACCTCAGGGAGTGTTAGACCCATGCAATCTAATCTACAAAAAGGTTCAACTTAGACCAGTCGACTGACCATCAGCAAAATGTCTACAAACAATAAATGCTGACGGGGTTTTCAAGAACTGTATCCCCTCTACCTGCTGGTGAGACGTAAAGGGGTAACAGCCAATAATGAGAAGAGAAAGGAGCTGTGTTTAAAAGTAAAAATGGAGGTACCATTCAATCCAGCAGGCGCACCATTGGACCTCTCACCTGAGAAGACAAGAATCGAGAAGACACAGGCCGCAAAAGCTGCAGTGCAGCCTTATTCACAATAGCCAAGACAGTGAAGCAATCAAAATATCCAACAAGAGGTGAATGGATAAAGAAGAAGTGGTCCATGTACACAATGGAATATTAGCCATGGAAAACAATGAACCATTGCTCTTTGAGGCACCACAAATGGGTCTGGAGATAATCACGAAACATGAGGTAGCTCGGAAACCAAAGACCTGTATTCTATGATATCACTTATAGGCGTTATCTAATAACTGACACAAATGAATATATTTCCACAGAGAAAGACACTCACAGACTTGAAAACAAACTATGCTCATCTAAAAGGAAAGGTGGGGGGAATGGATAAGTTAAGATTAGTGTTGCTCTATGTATACAAACACATAGTATATACATATCTCAAAAAGACCGACCATGGAGCAAGGGAGGTCTGTGGAACCCTCTGTAACATTTTACATGGGAAGAGGATCTGTACTTGAATAGACATATATAATGTACAAATGAACCAGATTGTGTACACCTAGGACAGACAATATTCGAAGCTTTACCACAATTAAAAAAAAAATTAAACCCAAGAAGAAATAATGAGACATAAACTTATGGGGGTTTCTCCAGGCACATTCCAATTTAATTTACAACCTAGGAACACGACTTCCAGAAAGGCTCTGCTGCCCTAGTACCCAGATTTGGGAGTGGAGAAATGCTGCCTGCTTGAGGCCACTTCCCACAACAGCAGCTTTAAACCCATTGCTAAGGGTCACTAAATATTCACCAAACTTGCAGTTCGGGAAATGACACCTGCTCTCTAAAAAAATTCTGAGGTGGAAAATCGACCAAAAATTTCAAAATAGGGCAACCTTCCAAGAAGACAATTTCAAGAAATATATTGTACTCCCAACTGTTTCCTTTTTTTTAACAGAAAAGAAAACGGTGGAGAAACATGATGAGTTTTACGAATTTTCAAAGACATGCAAACCCAAATTACAAAACCCTATCAGCACACAGCAGCCAGTAGGGCCATTAGCATAAAGGCAGCAAACAATAAATGCTAAATCGATTGTGGAGAAATGCATACCCTCGATTCTAAGGGGGACGTGGTAAGAGCCACTAATGAAAACACAAAGAAGGTGCTTTGAAAAGGGAAACACGGTGCTACCAGTCAATCAGTCACACCCACTGCTGGGCCTATCAACTGAGAAAATGAGAATCAAAAAGTCACAGGCTGGCAATCCTGCACTCCAACAATATTTACCATAGCCAACACTTGGAAGCAATGAAAATGTCCATCAACCGAGGAATGCGCAAAGTAGAAGTGGTCCACGTGCACACTGGGGAATTACTCCAATAAAAACTAAAAATTAAATTTAAAAATCCAACAAAAGTAAGGAGACATCAGCTTGTGTGGGTTTGTCCGGGCACACTCCACTCTAATTTATAACCGAGAAACACCACAGGCCGCAAGGGCTTTTCCCTAGTTACCATGGTGGGGACATAGAAAGGCTGCCGCCCTCTGGCATTTACCTGCAAAAGCAGCTTTAAAGCCTGTGCTAATGGTCATTTCATAGGAACAAGTACTGCAGAACTCTAAATGAAACCTGCCCTCAAAATGTCTTGAGGGAGGTAATGGCCAAAATATTTCAAAATGAGACACATACTTTAAGAGAACACTTTGAAGAACTAAGGGGTAATCACAGGTTGAAAAATAAAAAGGACATGCCTTAAAGCTCAATTTCAACGGATTATGAGGCACAGGCGAATTCAACCACAAAGAGGTATCAGCTGACACTTGTCAGAATAACCATCAGCAAGGAAACTACAAACAATAAATGCTGAAGGTGTTGTGGAGAAATGCATACCCTCAACTTCAAGTGGGACATAACTTGAAAAGGGCCACGAATGAGAACAGAATGGAGGTGCCTTAAAAAGGTAAACATTGAGCTACCATATGATCCAGCAGGCCCACTCCTCGACCTATAATCTAAGAAGAAAGAATTGGAAAGACACAGGCAGGCAAATCTGCATGGCACAGTATTACAATAGCCAAGATATGGAAGTAACCAAAAAGTCCACCAACAGATGGGTGGACAAAGAAGAACTCCTCCATGTACAGATGGAATATTCGCTAGTGAAAAAAATGAAACAATGCCATTTGCAGCACCATACATGAGTCTAGACGTAATCACACCACCTGTAGTCAGTGAGAAAGCAAAAGACACATATCCTATCATATCACTTTTAGGAGTTACTTAAAAATTGATACCAATGAAGATATTTCCACAGAGAAAGGCAATCACAGATTCATTAAAAAAACTTATGGTTCACCAAATAGAAAGGGATGAGGATTGGATACATTACCATATTGGGGTTAACAGAGATATACATACCATGTGAAATATATAATCACCAAAGACGTACGGAAGACCAGGAGAAGACTACTCAACATTGTGTCATAACCTACATGGGAAAAGGATGCGAGGAAGAATAGATACACGTATATGTGTGAAAGAACCACATCTTGCACACCTAGAACAAACAAACCATTGTAATCAAATTTGCTGGGATAAAAAATAAAAAGTAAATTACAATTATAAACAAGAAGTAATGAGACATAAACATAAAGTGCTTTTTTCCTGGCACATTCCATTCGAATTTACAACCTAGAACACCACTTCCATTAAGGCTCTGTTTCCCCAGTTACCAAATTTGGTAAAGGAGAAATGCTGCCACCTTGTGGCCGTTTCCTGCAAGAGCAGCTTTAAACTCACAGCTAATGGTCACTTAACATTCACAAGGACTCAGGGCTGTAAAGGACACCTGCCCTAAAAAATTGTGCTGAAGTAGGGAATGGACAAAAAAATTCAAAACAGGCAAATGTTTCAAGAAGAGGGTATGAGGAGTTAAGTTTTACTCACGCTCTTTTAAAAAAAAAGGAAAATGGATAAAAGCTCAACCTCAGGGAGTGTTAGACCCATGCAATCTAATCTACAAAAAGGTTCAACTTAGACCAGTCGACTGACCATCAGCAAAATGTCTACAAACAATAAATGCTGACGGGGTTTTCAAGAACTGTATCCCCTCTACCTGCTGGTGAGACGTAAAGGGGTAACAGCCAATAATGAGAAGAGAAAGGAGCTGTGTTTAAAAGTAAAAATGGAGGTACCATTCAATCCAGCAGGCGCACCATTGGACCTCTCACCTGAGAAGACAAGAATCGAGAAGACACAGGCCGCAAAAGCTGCAGTGCAGCCTTATTCACAATAGCCAAGACAGTGAAGCAATCAAAATATCCAACAAGAGGTGAATGGATAAAGAAGAAGTGGTCCATGTACACAATGGAATATTAGCCATGGAAAACAATGAACCATTGCTCTTTGAGGCACCACAAATGGGTCTGGAGATAATCACGAAACATGAGGTAGCTCGGAAACCAAAGACCTGTATTCTATGATATCACTTATAGGCGTTATCTAATAACTGACACAAATGAATATATTTCCACAGAGAAAGACACTCACAGACTTGAAAACAAACTATGCTCATCTAAAAGGAAAGGTGGGGGGAATGGATAAGTTAAGATTAGTGTTGCTCTATGTATACAAACACATAGTATATACATATCTCAAAAAGACCGACCATGGAGCAAGGGAGGTCTGTGGAACCCTCTGTAACATTTTACATGGGAAGAGGATCTGTACTTGAATAGACATATATAATGTACAAATGAACCAGATTGTGTACACCTAGGACAGACAATATTCGAAGCTTTACCACAATTAAAAAAAAAATTAAACCCAAGAAGAAATAATGAGACATAAACTTATGGGGGTTTCTCCAGGCACATTCCAATTTAATTTACAACCTAGGAACACGACTTCCAGAAAGGCTCTGCTGCCCTAGTACCCAGATTTGGGAGTGGAGAAATGCTGCCTGCTTGAGGCCACTTCCCACAACAGCAGCTTTAAACCCATTGCTAAGGGTCACTAAATATTCACCAAACTTGCAGTTCGGGAAATGACACCTGCTCTCTAAAAAAATTCTGAGGTGGAAAATCGACCAAAAATTTCAAAATAGGGCAACCTTCCAAGAAGACAATTTCAAGAAATATATTGTACTCCCAACTGTTTCCTTTTTTTTAACAGAAAAGAAAACGGTGGAGAAACATGACGAGTTTTACGAATTTTCAAAGACATGCAAACCCAAATTACAAAACCCTATCAGCACACAGCAGCCAGTAGGGCCATTAGCATAAAGGCAGCAAACAATAAATGCTAAATCGATTGTGGAGAAATGCATACCCTCGATTCTAAGGGGGACGTGGTAAGAGCCACTAATGAAAACACAAAGAAGGTGCTTTGAAAAGGGAAACACGGTGCTACCAGTCAATCAGTCACACCCACTGCTGGGCCTATCAACTGAGAAAATGAGAATCAAAAAGTCACAGGCTGGCAATCCTGCACTCCAACAATATTTACCATAGCCAACACTTGGAAGCAATGAAAATGTCCATCAACCGAGGAATGCGCAAAGTAGAAGTGGTCCACGTGCACACTGGGGAATTACTCCAATAAAAACTAAAAATTAAATTTAAAAATCCAACAAAAGTAAGGAGACATCAGCTTGTGTGGGTTTGTCCGGGCACACTCCACTCTAATTTATAACCGAGAAACACCACAGGCCGCAAGGGCTTTTCCCTAGTTACCATGGTGGGGATATACAAAGGCTGCCGCCCTCTGGCATTTACCTGCAAAAGCAGCTTTAAAGCCTGTGCTAATGGTCATTTCATAGGAACAAGTACTGCAGAACTCTAAATGAAACCTGCCCTCAAAATGTCTTGAGGGAGGTAATGGCCAAAATATTTCAAAATGAGACACATACTTTAAGAGAACACTTTGAAGAACTAAGGGGTAATCACAGGTTGAAAAATAAAAAGGACATGCCTTAAAGCTCAATTTCAACGGATTATGAGGCACAGGCGAATTCAACCACAAAGAGGTATCAGCTGACACTTGTCAGAATAACCATCAGCAAGGAAACTACAAACAATAAATGCTGAAGGTGTTGTGGAGAAATGCATACCCTCAACTTCAAGTGGGACGTAACTTGAAAAGGGCCACGAATGAGAACAGAATGGAGGTGCCTTAAAAAGGTAAACATTGAGCTACCATATGAGCCAGCAGGCCCACTCCTCGACCTATAATCTAAGAAGAAAGAATTGGAAAGACACAGGCAGGCAAATCTGCATGGCACAGTATTACAATAGCCAAGATATGGAAGTAACCAAAAAGTCCACCAACAGATGGGTGGACAAAGAAGAACTCCTCCATGTACAGATGGAATATTCGCTAGTGAAAAAAATGAAACAATGCCATTTGCAGCACCATACATGAGTCTAGACGTAATCACACCACCTGTAGTCAGTGAGAAAGCAAAAGACACATATCCTATCATATCACTTTTAGGAGTTACTTAAAAATTGATACCAATGAAGATATTTCCACAGAGAAAGGCAATCACAGATTCATTAAAAAAACTTATGGTTCACCAAATAGAAAGGGATGAGGATTGGATACATTACCATATTGGGGTTAACAGAGATATACATACCATGTGAAATATATAATCACCAAAGACGTACGGAAGACCAGGAGAAGACTACTCAACATTGTGTCATAACCTACATGGGAAAAGGATGCGAGGAAGAATAGATACACGTATATGTGTGAAAGAACCACATCTTGCACACCTAGAACAAACAAACCATTGTAATCAAATTTGCTGGGATAAAAAATAAAAAGTAAATTACAATTATAAACAAGAAGTAATGAGACATAAACATAAAGTGCTTTTTTCCTGGCACATTCCATTCGAATTTACAACCTAGAACACCACTTCCATTAAGGCTCTGTTTCCCCAGTTACCAAATTTGGTAAAGGAGAAATGCTGCCACCTTGTGGCCGTTTCCTGCAAGAGCAGCTTTAAACTCACAGCTAATGGTCACTTAACATTCACAAGGACTCAGGGCTGTAAAGGACACCTGCCCTAAAAAATTGTGCTGAAGTAGGGAATGGACAAAAAAATTCAAAACAGGCAAATGTTTCAAGAAGAGGGTATGAGGAGTTAAGTTTTACTCACGCTCTTTTAAAAAAAAAGGAAAATGGATAAAAGCTCAACCTCAGGGAGTGTTAGACCCATGCAATCTAATCTACAAAAAGGTTCAACTTAGACCAGTCGACTGACCATCAGCAAAATGTCTACAAACAATAAATGCTGACGGGGTTTTCAAGAACTGTATCCCCGCTACCTGCTGGTGAGACGTAAAGGGGTAACAGCCAATAATGAGAAGAGAAAGGAGCTGTGTTTAAAAGTAAAAATGGAGGTACCATTCAATCCAGCAGGCGCACCATTGGACCTCTCACCTGAGAAGACAAGAATCGAGAAGACACAGGCCGCAAAAGCTGCAGTGCAGCCTTATTCACAATAGCCAAGACAGTGAAGCAATCAAAATATCCAACAAGAGGTGAATGGATAAAGAAGAAGTGGTCCATGTACACAATGGAATATTAGCCATGGAAAACAATGAACCATTGCTCTTTGAGGCACCACAAATGGGTCTGGAGATAATCACGAAACATGAGGTAGCTCGGAAACCAAAGACCTGTATTCTATGATATCACTTATAGGCGTTATCTAATAACTGACACAAATGAATATATTTCCACAGAGAAAGACACTCACAGACTTGAAAACAAACTATGCTCATCTAAAAGGAAAGGTGGGGGGAATGGATAAGTTAAGATTAGTGTTGCTCTATGTATACAAACACATAGTATATACATATCTCAAAAAGACCGACCATGGAGCAAGGGAGGTCTGTGGAACCCTCTGTAACATTTTACATGGGAAGAGGATCTGTACTTGAATAGACATATATAATGTACAAATGAACCAGATTGTGTACACCTAGGACAGACAATATTCGAAGCTTTACCACAATTAAAAAAAAAATTAAACCCAAGAAGAAATAATGAGACATAAACTTATGGGGGTTTCTCCAGGCACATTCCAATTTAATTTACAACCTAGGAACACGACTTCCAGAAAGGCTCTGCTGCCCTAGTACCCAGATTTGGGAGTGGAGAAATGCTGCCTGCTTGAGGCCACTTCCCACAACAGCAGCTTTAAACCCATTGCTAAGGGTCACTAAATATTCACCAAACTTGCAGTTCGGGAAATGACACCTGCTCTCTAAAAAAATTCTGAGGTGGAAAATCGACCAAAAATTTCAAAATAGGGCAACCTTCCAAGAAGACAATTTCAAGAAATATATTGTACTCCCAACTGTTTCCTTTTTTTTAACAGAAAAGAAAACGGTGGAGAAACATGACGAGTTTTACGAATTTTCAAAGACATGCAAACCCAAATTACAAAACCCTATCAGCACACAGCAGCCAGTAGGGCCATTAGCATAAAGGCAGCAAACAATAAATGCTAAATCGATTGTGGAGAAATGCATACCCTCGATTCTAAGGGGGACGTGGTAAGAGCCACTAATGAAAACACAAAGAAGGTGCTTTGAAAAGGGAAACACGGTGCTACCAGTCAATCAGTCACACCCACTGCTGGGCCTATCAACTGAGAAAATGAGAATCAAAAAGTCACAGGCTGGCAATCCTGCACTCCAACAATATTTACCATAGCCAACACTTGGAAGCAATGAAAATGTCCATCAACCGAGGAATGCGCAAAGTAGAAGTGGTCCACGTGCACACTGGGGAATTACTCCAATAAAAACTAAAAATTAAATTTAAAAATCCAACAAAAGTAAGGAGACATCAGCTTGTGTGGGTTTGTCCGGGCACACTCCACTCTAATTTATAACCGAGAAACACCACAGGCCGCAAGGGCTTTTCCCTAGTTACCATGGTGGGGATATACAAAGGCTGCCGCCCTCTGGCATTTACCTGCAAAAGCAGCTTTAAAGCCTGTGCTAATGGTCATTTCATAGGAACAAGTACTGCAGAACTGTAAATGAAACCTGCCCTCAAAATGTCTTGAGGGAGGTAATGGCCAAAATATTTCAAAATGAGACACATACTTTAAGAGAACACTTTGAAGAACTAAGGGGTAATCACAGGTTGAAAAATAAAAAGGACATGCCTTAAAGCTCAATTTCAACGGATTATGAGGCACAGGCGAATTCAACCACAAAGAGGTATCAGCTCACACTTGTCAGAATAACTATCAGCAAGGAAACTACAAACAATAAATGCTGAAGGTGATGTGGAGAAATGCATACCCTCAACTTCAAGTGGGACGTAACTTGTAAACGGCCACGAATGAGAACAGAATGGTGGTGCCTTAAAAAGGTAAACATTGAGCTACCGTATGATCCAGCAGGCCCACTCCTCGACCTATAATCTAAGAAGAAAGAATTGGAAAGACACAGGCAGGCAAATCTGCATGGCACAGTATTAAAATAGCCAAGATATGGAAGTAACCAAAAAGTCCACCAACAGATGGGTGGACAAAGAAGAACTCCTCCATGTACAGATGGAATATTCGCTAGTGAAAAAAATGAAACAATGCCATTTGCAGCACCATACATGAGTCTAGACGTAATCACGCCACCTGTAGTAAGTGAGAAAGCAAAAGACACATATCCTATCATATCACTTTTAGGAGTTACTTAAAAATTGATACCAATGAAGATATTTCCACAGAGAAAGGCAATCACAGATTCATTAAAAAAACTTATGGTTCACCAAATAGAAAGGGATGAGGATTGGATACATTACCATATTGGGGTTAACAGAGATATACATACCATGTGAAATATATAATCACCAAGGACGTACGGAAGACCAGGAGAAGACTACTCAACATTGTGTCATAACCTACATGGGAAAAGGATGCGAGGAAGAATAGATACACGTATATGTGTGAAAGAACCACATCTTGCACACCTAGAACAAACAAACCATTGTAATCAAATTTGCTGGGATAAAAAATAAAAAGTAAATTACAATTATGAACAAGAAGTAATGAGACATAAACATAAAGTGCTTTTTTCCTGGCACATTCCATTCGAATTTACAACCTAGAACACCACTTCCATTAAGGCTCTGTTTCCCCAGTTACCAAATTTGGTAAAGAAGAAATGCTGCCACCTTGTGGCCGTTTCCTGCAAGAGCAGCTTTAAACTCACAGCTAATGGTCACTTAACATTCACAAGGACTCAGGGCTGTAAAGGACACCTGCCCTAAAAAATTGTGCTGAAGTAGGGAATGGACAAAAAAATTCAAAACAGGCAAATGTTTCAAGAAGAGAGTATGAGGAGTTAAGTTTTACTCACGCTCTTTTAAAAAAAAAGGAAAATGGATAAAAGCTCAACCTCAGGGAGTGTTAGACCCATGCAATCTAATCTACAAAAAGTTTCAACTTAGACCAGTCGACTGACCATCAGCAAAATGTCTACAAACAATAAATGCTGACGGGGTTTTCAAGAACTGTATCCCCTCTACCTGCTGGTGAGACGTAAAGGGGTAACAGCCAATAATGAGAAGAGAAAGGAGCTGTGTTTAAAAGTAAAAATGGAGGTACCATTCAATCCAGCAGGCGCACCATTGGACCTCTCACCTGAGAAGACAAGAATCGAGAAGACACAGGCCGCAAAAGCTGCAGTGCAGCCTTATTCACAATAGCCAAGACAGTGAAGCAATCAAAATATCCAACAAGAGGTGAATGGATAAAGAAGAAGTGGTCCATGTACACAATGGAATATTAGCCATGGAAAACAATGAACCATTGCTCTTTGAGGCACCACAAATGGGTCTGGAGATAATCACGAAACATGAGGTAGCTCGGAAACCAAAGACCTGTATTCTATGATATCACTTATAGGCGTTATCTAATAACTGACACAAATGAATATATTTCCACAGAGAAAGACACTCACAGACTTGAAAACAAACTATGCTCATCTAAAAGGAAAGGTGGGGGGAATGGATAAGTTAAGATTAGTGTTGCTCTATGTATACAAACACATAGTATATACATATCTCAAAAAGACCGACCATGGAGCAAGGGAGGTCTGTGGAACCCTCTGTAACATTTTACATGGGAAGAGGATCTGTACTTGAATAGACATATATAATGTACAAATGAACCAGATTGTGTACACCTAGGACAGACAATATTCGAAGCTTTACCACAATTAAAAAAAAAATTAAACCCAAGAAGAAATAATGAGACATAAACTTATGGGGGTTTCTCCAGGCACATTCCAATTTAATTTACAACCTAGGAACACGACTTCCAGAAAGGCTCTGCTGCCCTAGTACCCAGATTTGGGAGTGGAGAAATGCTGCCTGCTTGAGGCCACTTCCCACAACAGCAGCTTTAAACCCATTGCTAAGGGTCACTAAATATTCACCAAACTTGCAGTTCGGGAAATGACACCTGCTCTCTAAAAAAATTCTGAGGTGGAAAATCGACCAAAAATTTCAAAATAGGGCAACCTTCCAAGAAGACAATTTCAAGAAATATATTGTACTCCCAACTGTTTCCTTTTTTTTAACAGAAAAGAAAACGGTGGAGAAACATGATGAGTTTTACGAATTTTCAAAGACATGCAAACCCAAATTACAAAACCCTATCAGCACACAGCAGCCAGTAGGGCCATTAGCATAAAAGCAGCAAACAATAAATGCTAAATCGATTGTGGAGAAATGCATACCCTCGATTCTAAGGGGGACGTGGTAAGAGCCACTAATGAAAACACAAAGAAGGTGCTTTGAAAAGGGAAACACGGTGCTACCAGTCAATCAGTCACACCCACTGCTGGGCCTATCAACTGAGAAAATGAGAATCAAAAAGTCACAGGCTGGCAATCCTGCACTCCAACAATATTTACCATAGCCAACACTTGGAAGCAATGAAAATGTCCATCAACCGAGGAATGCGCAAAGTAGAAGTGGTCCACGTGCACACTGGGGAATTACTCCAATAAAAACTAAAAATTAAATTTAAAAATCCAACAAAAGTAAGGAGACATCAGCTTGTGTGGGTTTGTCCGGGCACACTCCACTCTAATTTATAACCGAGAAACACCACAGGCCGCAAGGGCTTTTCCCTAGTTACCATGGTGGGGACATAGAAAGGCTGCCGCCCTCTGGCATTTACCTGCAAAAGCAGCTTTAAAGCCTGTGCTAATGGTCATTTCATAGGAACAAGTACTGCAGAACTCTAAACGAAACCTGCCCTCAAAATGTCTTGAGGGAGGTAATGGCCAAAACATTTCAAAATTTGATACATACTTTAAGAGAACACTTTGAAGAACTAAGGGGTAATCACAGGTTGAAAAATAAAAAGGACATGCCTTAAAGGTCAATTTCAACGGATTATGAGGCACAGGCGAATTCAACCACAAAGAGGTATCAGCTGACACTTGTCAGAATAACCATCAGCAAGGAAACTACAAACAATAAATGCTGAAGGTGTTGTGGAGAAATGCATACCCTCAACTTCAAGTGGGACATAACTTGAAAAGGGCCACGAATGAGAACAGAATGGAGGTGCCTTAAAAAGGTAAACATTGAGCTACCATATGATCCAGCAGGCCCACTCCTCGACCTATAATCTAAGAAGAAAGAATTGGAAAGACACAGGCAGGCAAATCTGCATGGCACAGTATTACAATAGCCAAGATATGGAAGTAACCAAAAAGTCCACCAACAGATGGGTGGACAAAGAAGAACTCCTCCATGTACAGATGGAATATTCGCTAGTGAAAAAAATGAAACAATGCCATTTGCAGCACCATACATGAGTCTAGACGTAATCACACCACCTGTAGTCAGTGAGAAAGCAAAAGACACATATCCTATCATATCACTTTTAGGAGTTACTTAAAAATTGATACCAATGAAGATATTTCCACAGAGAAAGGCAATCACAGATTCATTAAAAAAACTTATGGTTCACCAAATAGAAAGGGATGAGGATTGGATACATTACCATATTGGGGTTAACAGAGATATACATACCATGTGAAATATATAATCACCAAAGACGTACGGAAGACCAGGAGAAGACTACTCAACATTGTGTCATAACCTACATGGGAAAAGGATGCGAGGAAGAATAGATACACGTATATGTGTGAAAGAACCACATCTTGCACACCTAGAACAAACAAACCATTGTAATCAAATTTGCTGGGATAAAAAATAAAAAGTAAATTACAATTATGAACAAGAAGTAATGAGACATAAACATAAAGTGCTTTTTTCCTGGCACATTCCATTCGAATTTACAACCTAGAACACCACTTCCATTAAGGCTCTGTTTCCCCAGTTACCAAATTTGGTAAAGGAGAAATGCTGCCACCTTGTGGCCGTTTCCTGCAAGAGCAGCTTTAAACTCACAGCTAATGGTCACTTAACATTCACAAGGACTCAGGGCTGTAAAGGACACCTGCCCTAAAAAATTGTGCTGAAGTAGGGAATGGACAAAAAAATTCAAAACAGGCAAATGTTTCAAGAAGAGAGTATGAGGAGTTAAGTTTTACTCACGCTCTTTTAAAAAAAAAGGAAAATGGATAAAAGCTCAACCTCAGGGAGTGTTAGACCCATGCAATCTAATCTACAAAAAGGTTCAACTTAGACCAGTCGACTGACCATCAGCAAAATGTCTACAAACAATAAATGCTGACGGGGTTTTCAAGAACTGTATCCCCTCTACCTGCTGGTGAGACGTAAAGGGGTAACAGCCAATAATGAGAAGAGAAAGGAGCTGTGTTTAAAAGTAAAAATGGAGGTACCATTCAATCCAGCAGGCGCACCATTGGACCTCTCACCTGAGAAGACAAGAATCGAGAAGACACAGGCCGCAAAAGCTGCAGTGCAGCCTTATTCACAATAGCCAAGACAGTGAAGCAATCAAAATATCCAACAAGAGGTGAATGGATAAAGAAGAAGTGGTCCATGTACACAATGGAATATTAGCCATGGAAAACAATGAACCATTGCTCTTTGAGGCACCACAAATGGGTCTGGAGATAATCACGAAACATGAGGTAGCTCGGAAACCAAAGACCTGTATTCTATGATATCACTTATAGGCGTTATCTAATAACTGACACAAATGAATATATTTCCACAGAGAAAGACACTCACAGACTTGAAAACAAACTATGCTCATCTAAAAGGAAAGGTGGGGGGAATGGATAAGTTAAGATTAGTGTTGCTCTATGTATACAAACACATAGTATATACATATCTCAAAAAGACCGACCATGGAGCAAGGGAGGTCTGTGGAACCCTCTGTAACATTTTACATGGGAAGAGGATCTGTACTTGAATAGACATATATAATGTACAAATGAACCAGATTGTGTACACCTAGGACAGACAATATTCGAAGCTTTACCACAATTAAAAAAAAAATTAAACCCAAGAAGAAATAATGAGACATAAACTTATGGGGGTTTCTCCAGGCACATTCCAATTTAATTTACAACCTAGGAACACGACTTCCAGAAAGGCTCTGCTGCCCTAGTACCCAGATTTGGGAGTGGAGAAATGCTGCCTGCTTGAGGCCACTTCCCACAACAGCAGCTTTAAACCCATTGCTAAGGGTCACTAAATATTCACCAAACTTGCAGTTCGGGAAATGACACCTGCTCTCTAAAAAAATTCTGAGGTGGAAAATCGACCAAAAATTTCAAAATAGGGCAACCTTCCAAGAAGACAATTTCAAGAAATATATTGCACTCCCAACTGTTTCCTTTTTTTTAACAGAAAAGAAAACGGTGGAGAAACATGATGAGTTTTACGAATTTTCAAAGACATGCAAACCCAAATTACAAAACCCTATCAGCACACAGCAGCCAGTAGGGCCATTAGCATAAAGGCAGCAAACAATAAATGCTAAATCGATTGTGGAGAAATGCATACCCTTGATTCTAAGGGGGACGTGGTAAGAGCCACTAATGAAAACACAAAGAAGGTGCTTTGAAAAGGGAAACACGGTGCTACCAGTCAATCAGTCACACCCACTGCTGGGCCTATCAACTGAGAAAATGAGAATCAAAAAGTCACAGGCTGGCAATCCTGCACTCCAACAATATTTACCATAGCCAACACTTGGAAGCAATGAAAATGTCCATCAACCGAGGAATGCGCAAAGTAGAAGTGGTCCACGTGCACACTGGGTAATTACTCCAATAAAAACTAAAAATTAAATTTAAAAATCCAACAAAAGTAAGGAGACATCAGCTTGTGTGGGTTTGTCCGGGCACACTCCACTCTAATTTATAACCGAGAAACACCACAGGCCGCAAGGGCTTTTCCCTAGTTACCATGGTGGGGACATACAAAGGCTGCCGCCCTCTGGCATTTACCTGCAAAAGCAGCTTTAAAGCCTGTGCTAATGGTCATTTCATAGGAACAAGTACTGCAGAACTGTAAATGAAACCTGCCCTCAAAATGTCTTGAGGGAGGTAATGGCCAAAATATTTCAAAATGAGACACATACTTTAAGAGAACACTTTGAAGAACTAAGGGGTAATCACAGGTTGAAAAATAAAAAGGACATGCCTTAAAGCTCAATTTCAACGGATTATGAGGCACAGGCGAATTCAACCACAAAGAGGTATCAGCTCACACTTGTCAGAATAACTATCAGCAAGGAAACTACAAACAATAAATGCTGAAGGTGATGTGGAGAAATGCATACCCTCAACTTCAAGTGGGACGTAACTTGAAAACGGCCACGAATGAGAACAGAATGGTGGTGCCTTAAAAAGGTAAACATTGAGCTACCGTATGATCCAGCAGGCCCACTCCTCGACCTATAATCTAAGAAGAAAGAATTGGAAAGACACAGGCAGGCAAATCTGCATGGCACAGTATTAAAATAGCCAAGATATGGAAGTAAGCAAAAAGTCCACCAACAGATGGGTGGACAAAGAAGAACTCCTCCATGTACAGATGGAATATTCGCTAGTGAAAAAAATGAAACAATGCCATTTGCAGCACCATACATGAGTCTAGACGTAATCACGCCACCTGTAGTAAGTGAGAAAGCAAAAGACACATATCCTATCATATCACTTTTAGGAGTTACTTAAAAATTGATACCAATGAAGATATTTCCACAGAGAAAGGCAATCACAGATTCATTAAAAAAAACTTATGGTTCACCAAATAGAAAGGGATGAGGATTGGATACATTACCATATTGGGGTTAACAGAGATATACATACCATGTGAAATATATAATCACCAAAGGCGTACGGAAGACCAGGAGAAGACTACTCAACATTGTGTCATAACCTACATGGGAAAAGGATGCGAGGAAGAATAGATACACGTATATGTGTGAAAGAACCACATCTTGCACACCTGAACAAACAAACCATTGTAATCAAATTTGCTGGGATAAAAAATAAAAAGTAAATTACAATTATGAACAAGAAGTAATGAGACATAAACATAAAGTGCTTTTTTCCTGGCACATTCCATTCGAATTTACAACCTAGAACACCACTTCCATTAAGGCTCTGTTTCCCCAGTTACCAAATTTGGTAAAGGAGAAATGCTGCCACCTTGTGGCCGTTTCCTGCAAGAGCAGCTTTAAACTCACAGCTAATGGTCACTTAACATTCACAAGGACTCAGGGCTGTAAATGACACCTGCCCTAAAAAATTGTGCTGAAGTAGGGAATGGACAAAAAAATTCAACACAGGCAAATGTTTCAAGAAGAGAGTATGAGGAGTTAAGTTTTACTCACGCTCTTTTAAAAAAAAAGGAAAATGGATAAAAGCTCAACCTCAGGGAGTGTTAGACCCATGCAATCTAATCTACAAAAAGTTTCAACTTAGACCAGTCGACTGACCATCAGCAAAATGTCTACAAACAATAAATGCTGACGGGGTTTTCAAGAACTGTATCCCCTCTACCTGCTGGTGATACGTAAAGGGGTAACAGCCAATAATGAGAAGAGAAAGGAGCTGTGTTTAAAAGTAAAAATGGAGGTACCATTCAATCCAGCAGGCGCACCATTGGACCTCTCACCTGAGAAGACAAGAATCGAGAAGACACAGGCCGCAAAACTGCAGTGCAGCCTTATTCACATTAGCCAAGACAGTGAAGCAATCAAAATATCCAACAAGAGGTGAATGGATATAGAAGAAGTGGTCCATGTACACAATGGAATATTAGCCATGGAAAACAATGAACCATTGCTCTTTGAGACACCACAAATGAGTCTGGAGATAATCACGAAACATGAGGTATCTCGGAAACCAAAGACCTGTATTCTATATCACTTATAGGCGTTATCTAATAACTGACACAAATGAATATATTTCCACAGAGAAAGACACTCACAGACTTAGAAAACAAACTATGCTCATCTAAAAGGAAAGGTGGGGGGAATGGATAAGTTAAGATTAGTGTTGCTCTATGTATACAAACACATAGTATATACATATATCAAAAAGACCGACCATCTAGCAAGGGAGGTCTGTGGAACACTCTGTAACATTTAACATGGGAAGAGGATCTGTACTTGAATAGACATATATAATGTACAAATGAACCAGATTGTGTACACCTAGGAGAGACAATATTCGAAGCTTTACCCCAATTAAAAAAAAATTTAAAACCAAGAAGAAATAATGAGACATAAACTTATGGGGGTGTCTCCAGGCACATTCCAATTTAATTTACAACCTAGGAACACGACTTCCAGAAAGGCTCTGCTGCCCTAGTACCCAGATTTGGGAGTGGAGAAATGCTGCGTGCTTGAGGCCACTTCCCACAACAGCAGCTTTAAACCCATTGCTAAGGGTCACTAAATATTCACCAAACTTGCAGTTCGGGAAATGACACCTGCTCTCTAAAAAAATTCTGAGGTGGAAAATCGACCAAAAATTTCAAAATAGGGCAACCTTCCAAGAAGATAGTTTCAAGAGATATATTGTACTCCCAACTGTTTCCTTTTTTTTAACAGAAAAGAAAACGGTGGAGAAACATGATGAGTTTTACGAATTTTCAAAGACATGCAAACCCAAATTACAAAACCCTATCAGCACACAGCAGCCAGTAGGGCCATTAGCATAAAGGCAGCAAATAATAAATGCTAAATCGATTGTGGAGAAATGCATACCCTCAATTCTAAGTGGGACGTGGTAAGAGCCACTAATGAAAACACAAAGAAGGTGCTTTGAAAAGGGAAACACGGTGCTACCAGTCAATCAATCACACCCACTGCTGGGCCTATCAACTGAGAAAATGAGAATCAAAAAGTCACAGGCTGGCAATCCTGCATCCAACAATATTTACCATAGCCAACACTTGGAAGCAATGAAAATGTCCATCAACCGAGGAATGCGCAAAGTAGAAGTGGTCCACGTGCACACTGGGGAATTACTCCAATAAAAACTAAAAATTAAATTTAAAAATCCAACAAAAGTAAGGAGACATCAGCTTGTGTGGGTTTGTCCGGGCACACTCCACTCTAATTTATAACCGAGAAATACCACAGGCCGCAAGGGCTTTTCCCTAGTTACCATGGTGGGGACCTAGAAAGGCTGCCGCCCTCTGGCATTTACCTGCAAAAGCAGCTTTAAAGCCTGTGCTAATGGTCATTTCATAGGAACAAGTACTGCAGAAATGTAAATGAAACCTGCCCTCAAAATGTCTTGAGGGAGGTAATGGCCAAAACATTTCAAAATGTGACACATATTTTAAGAGAACACTTTGAAGAACTAAGGGGTAATCACAGGTTGAAAAATAAAAAGGACATGCCTTAAAGCTCAATTTCAACGGATTATGAGGCACAGGCGAATTCAACCACAAAGAGGTATCAGCTCACACTTGTCAGATTAACCATCAGCAAGGAAACTACAAACAATAAATGCTGAAGGTGTTGTGGAGAAATGCATACCCTCAACTTCAAGTGGGACGAACTTGAAAAGGGCCACGAATGAGAACAGAATGGAGGTGCCTTAAAAAGGTAAACATTGAGCTACCGTATGATCCAGCAGGCCCACTCCTCGACCTATAATCTAAGAAGAAAGAATTGGAAAGACACAGGCAGGCAAATCTGCATGGCACAGTATTACAATAGCCAAGATATGGAAGTAACCAAAAAGTCCACCAACAGATGGGTGGACAAAGAAGAACTCCTCCATGTACAGATGGAATATTCGCTAGTGAAAAAAATGAAACAATGCCATTTGCAGCACCATACATGAGACTAGACGTAATCACGCCACCTGTAGTCAGTCAGAAAGCAAAAGACACATATCCTATCATATCACTTTTAGGAGTTACTTAAAAATTGATACCAATGAAGATATTTCCACAGAGAAAGGCAATCACAGATTCATTAAAAAAACTTATGGTTCACCAAATAGAAAGGGATGAGGATTGGATACATTACCATATTGGGGTTAACAGAGATATACATACCATGTGAAATATATAATCACCAAAGACGTACGGAAGACCAGGAGAAGACTACTCAACATTGTGTCATAACCTACATGGGAAAAGGATGCGAGGAAGAATAGATACACGTATATGTGTGAAAGAACCACATCTTGCACACCTAGAACAAACAAACCATTGTAATCAAATTTGCTGGGATAAAAAATAAAAAGTAAATTACAATTATGAACAAGAAGTAATGAGACATAAACATAAAGTGCTTTTTTCCTGGCACATTCCATTCGAATTTACAACCTAGAACACCACTCCCATTAAGGCTATGTTTCCCCAGTTACCAAATTTGGTAAAGGAGAAATGCTGCCACCTTGTGGCCGTTTCCTGCAAGAGCAGCTTTAAACTCACAGCTAATGGTCACTTAACATTCACAAGGACTCAGGGCTGTAAAGGACACCTGCCCTAAAAAATTGTGCTGAAGTAGGGAATGGACAAAAAAATTCAAAACAGGCAAATGTTTCAAGAAGAGAGTATGAGGAGTTAAGTTTTACTCACGCTCTTTTAAAAAAAAAGGAAAATGGATAAAAGCTCAACCTCAGGGAGTGTTAGACCCATGCAATCTAATCTACAAAAAGTTTCAACTTAGACCAGTCGACTGACCATCAGCAAAATGTCTACAAACAATAAATGCTGACGGGGTTTTCAAGAACTGTATCCCCCCTACCTCCTGGTGAGACGTAAAGGGGTAACAGCCAATAATGAGAAGAGAAAGGAGCTGTGTTTAAAAGTAAAAATGGAGGTACCATTCAATCCAGCAGGCGCACCATTGGACCTCTCACCTGAGAAGACAAGAATCGAGAAGACACAGGCCGCAAAAGCTGCAGTGCAGCCTTATTCACAATAGCCAAGACAGTGAAGCAATCAAAATATCCAACAAGAGGTGAATGGATAAAGAAGAAGTGGTCCATGTACACAATGGAATATTAGCCATGGAAAACAATGAACCATTGCTCTTTGAGGCACCACAAATGGGTCTGGAGATAATCACGAAAAATGAGGTAACTCGGAAACCAAAGACCTGTATTCTATGATATCACTTATAGGCGTTATCTAATAACTGACACAAATGAATATATTTCCACAGAGAAAGACACTCACAGACTTGAAAACAAACTATGCTCATCTAAAAGGAAAGGTGGGGGGAATGGATAAGTTAAGATTAGTGTTGCTCTATGTATACAAACACATAGTATATACATATCTCAAAAAGACCGACCATGGAGCAAGGGAGGTCTGTGGAACCCTCTGTAACATTTTACATGGGAAGAGGATCTGTACTTGAATAGATATATATAATGTACAAATGAACCAGATTGTGTACACCTAGGACAGAAAATATTCGAAGCTTTACCACAATTAAAAAAAAAATTAAAACCAAGAAGAAATAATGAGACATAAACTTATGGGGGTTTCTCCAGGCACATTCCAATTTAATTTACAACCTAGGAACACGACTTCCAGAAAGGCTCTGCTGCCCTAGTACCCAGATTTGGGAGTGGAGAAATGCTGCCTGCTTGAGGCCACTTCCCACAACAGCAGCTTTAAACCCATTGCTAAGGGTCACTAAATATTCACCAAACTTGCAGTTCGGGAAATGACACCTGCTCTCTAAAAAAATTCTGAGGTGGAAAATCGACCAAAAATTTCAAAATAGGGCAACCTTCCAAGAAGACAATTTCAAGAAATATATTGTACTCCCAACTGTTTCCTTTTTTTTAACAGAAAAGAAAACGGTGGAGAAACATGATGAGTTTTACGAATTTTCAAAGACATGCAAACCCAAATTACAAAACCCTATCAGCACACAGCAGCCAGTAGGGCCATTAGCATAAAGGCAGGAAACAATAAATGCTAAATCGATTGTGGAGAAATGCATACCCTCGATTCTAAGGGGGACGTGGTAAGAGCCACTAATGAAAACACAAAGAAGGTGCTTTGAAAAGGGAAACACGGTGCTACCAGTCAATCAATCACACCCACTGCTGGGCCTATCAACTGAGAAAATGAGAATCAAAAAGTCACAGGCTGGCAATCCTGCACTCCAACAATATTTACCATAGCCAACACTTGGAAGCAATGAAAATGTCCATCAACCGAGGAATGCGCAAAGTAGAAGTGGTCCACGTGCACACTGGGGAATTACTCCAATAAAAACTAAAAATTAAATTTAAAAATCCAACAAAAGTAAGGAGACATCAGCTTGTGTGGGTTTGTCCGGGCACACTCCACTCTAATTTATAACCGAGAAACACCACAGGCCGCAAGGGCTTTTCCCTAGTTACCATGGTGGGGACATAGAAAGGCTGCCGCCCTCTGGCATTTACCTGCAAAAGCAGCTTTAAAGCCTGTGCTAATGGTCATTTCATAGGAACAAGTACTGCAGAACTGTAAATGAAACCTGCCCTCAAAATGTCTTGAGGGAGGTAATGGCCAAAACATTTCAAAATGTGACACATACTTTAAGAGAACACTTTGAAGAACTAAGGGGTAATCACAGGTTGAAAAATAAAAAGGACATGCCTTAAAGCTCAATTTCAACGGATTATGAGGCACAGGCGAATTCAACCACAAAGAGGTATCAGCTCACACTTGTCAGAATAACCATCAGCATGGAAACTACAAACAATAAATGCTGAAGGTGTTGTGGAGAAATGCATACCCTCAACTTCAAGTGGGACATAACTTGAAAAGGGCCACGAATGAGAATAGAATGGAGGTGCCTTAAAAAGGTAAACATTGAGCTACCATATGATCCAGCAGGCCCACTCCTCGACCTATAATCTAAGAAGAAAGAATTGGAAAGACACAGGCAGGCAAATCTGCATGGCACAGTATTACAATAGCCAAGATATGGAAGTAACCAAAAAGTCCACCAACAGATGGGTGGACAAAGAAGAACTCCTCCATATACAGATGGAATATTCGCTAGTGAAAAAAATGAAACAATGCCATTTGCAGCACCATACATGAGTCTAGACGTAATCACGCCACCTGTAGTCAGTGAGAAAGCAAAAGACACATATCCTATCATATCACTTTTAGGAGTTACTTAAAAATTGATACCAATGAAGATATTTCCACAGAGAAAGGCAATCACAGATTCATTAAAAAAACTTATGGTTCACCAAATAGAAAGGGATGAGGATTGGATACATTACCATATTGGGGTTAACAGAGATATACATACCATGTGAAATATATAATCACCAAAGACGTACGGAAGACCAGGAGAAGACTACTCAACATTGTGTCATAACCTACATGGGAAAAGGATGCGAGGAAGAATAGATACACGTATATGTGTGAAAGAACCACATCTTGCACACCTAGAACAAACAAACCATTGTAATCAAATTTGCTGGGATAAAAAATAAAAAGTAAATTACAATTATGAACAAGAAGTAATGAGACATAAACATAAAGTGCTTTTTTCCTGGCACATTCCATTCGAATTTACAACCTAGAACACCACTTCCATTAAGGCTCTGTTTCCCCAGTTACCAAATTTGGTAAAGGAGAAATGCTGCCACCTTGTGGCCGTTTCCTGCAAGAGCAGCTTTAAACTCACAGCTAATGGTCACTTAACATTCACAAGGACTCAGGGCTGTAAAGGACACCTGCCCTAAAAAATTGTGCTGAAGTAGGGAATGGACAAAAAAATTCAAAACAGGCAAATGTTTCAAGAAGAGAGTATGAGGAGTTAAGTTTTACTCACGCTCTTTTAAAAAAAAAAGGAAAATGGATAAAAGCTCAACCTCAGGGAGTGTTAGACCCATGCAATCTAATCTACAAAAAGTTTCAACTTAGACCAGTCGACTGACCATCAGCAAAATGTCTACAAACAATAAATGCTGACGGGGTTTTCAAGAACTGTATCCCCTCTACCTGCTGGTGAGACGTAAACGGGTAACAGCCAATAATGAGAAGAGAAAGGAGCTGTGTTTAAATGTAAAAATGGAGGTACCATTCAATCCAGCAGGCGCACCATTGGACCTCTCACCTGAGAAGACAAGAATCGAGAAGACACAGGCCGCAAAAGCTGCAGTGCAGCCTTATTCACAATAGCCAAGACAGTGAAGCAATCAAAATATCCAACAAGAGGTGAATGGATAATGAAGAAGTGGTCCATGTACACAATGGAATATTAGCCATGGAAAACAATGAACCATTGCTCTTTGAGGCACCACAAATGGGTCTGGAGATAATCACGAAACATGAGGTAGCTCGGAAACCAAAGACCTGTATTCTATGATATCACTTATAGGCGTTATCTAATAACTGACACAAATGAATATATTTCCACAGAGAAAGACACTCACAGACTTGAAAACAAACTATGCTCATCTAAAAGGAAAGGTGGGGGGAATGGATAAGTTAAGATTAGTGTTGCTCTATGTATACAAACACATAGTATATACATATCTCAAAAAGACCGACCAGGGAGCAAGGGAGGTCTGTGGAACCCTCTGTAACATTTTACATGGGAAGAGGATCTGTACTTGAATAGACATATATAATGTACAAATGAACCAGATTGTGTACACCTAGGACAAACAATATTCGAAGCCTTACCACAATTAAAAAAAAATTAAAACCAAGAAGAAATAATGAGACATAAACTTATGGGGGTTTCTCCAGGCACATTCCAATTTAATTTACAACCTAGGAACACGACTTCCAGAAAGGCTCTGCTGCCCTAGTACCCAGATTTGGGAGTGGAGAAATGCTGCCTGCTTGAGGCCACTTCCCACAACAGCAGCTTTAAACCCATTGCTAAGGGTCACTAAATATTCACCAAACTTGCAGTTCGGGAAATGACACCTGCTCTCTAAAAAAATTCTGAGGTGGAAAATCGACCAAAAATTTCAAAATAGGGCAACCTTCCAAGAAGACAATTTCAAGAAATATATTGTACTCCCAACTGTTTCCTTTTTTTTAACAGAAAAGAAAACGGTGGAGAAACATGATGAGTTTTACGAATTTTCAAAGACATGCAAACCCAAATTACAAAACCCTATCAGCACACAGCAGCCAGTAGGGCCATTAGCATAAAGGCAGCAAACAATAAATGCTAAATCGATTGTGGAGAAATGCATACCCTCGATTCTAAGGGGGACGTGGTAAGAGCCACTAATGAAAACACAAAGAAGGTGCTTTGAAAAGGGAAACACGGTGCTACCAGTCAATCAATCACACCCACTGCTGGGCCTATCAACTGAGAAAATGAGAATCAAAAAGTCACAGGCTGGCAATCCTGCACTCCAACAATATTTACCATAGCCAACACTTGGAAGCAATGAAAATGTCCATCAACCGAGGAATGCGCAAAGTAGAAGTGGTCCACGTGCACACTGGGGAATTACTCCAATAAAAACTAAAAATTAAATTTAAAAATCCAACAAAAGTAAGGAGACATCAGCTTGTGTGGGTTTGTCCGGGCACACTCCACTCTAATTTATAACCGAGAAACACCACAGGCCGCAAGGGCTTTTCCCTAGTTACCATGGTGGGGACATAGAAAGGCTGCCGCCCTCTGGCATTTACCTGCAAAAGCAGCTTTAAAGCCTGTGCTAATGGTCATTTCATAGGAACAAGTACTGCAGAACTGTAAATGAAACCTGCCCTCAAAATGTCTTGAGGGAGATAATGGCCAAAACATTTCAAAATGTGACACATACTTTAAGAGAACACTTTGAAGAACTAAGGGGTAATCACAGGTTGAAAAATAAAAAGGACATGCCTTAAAGCTCAATTTCAACGGATTATGAGGCACAGGCGAATTCAACCACAAAGAGGTATCAGCTCACACTTGTCAGAATAACCATCAGCATGGAAACTACAAACAATAAATGCTGAAGGTGTTGTGGAGAAATGCATACCCTCAACTTCAAGTGGGACATAACTTGAAAAGGGCCACGAATGAGAACAGAATGGAGGTGCCTTAAAAAGGTAAACATTGAGCTACCATATGATCCAGCAGGCCCACTCCTCGACCTATAATCTAAGAAGAAAGAATTGGAAAGACACAGGCAGGCAAATCTGCATGGCACAGTATTACAATAGCCAAGATATGGAAGTAACCAAAAAGTCCACCAACAGATGGGTGGACAAAGAAGAACTCCTCCATGTACAGATGGAATATTCGCTAGTGAAAAAAATGAAACAATGCCATTTGCAGCACCATACATGAGTCTAGACGTAATCACGCCACCTGTAGTCAGTGAGAAAGCAAAAGACACATATCCTATCATATCACTTTTAGGAGTTACTTAAAAATTGATACCAATGAAGATATTTCCACAGAGAAAGGCAATCACAGATTCATTAAAAAAACTTATGGTTCACCAAATAGAAAGGGATGAGGATTGGATACATTACCATATTGGGGTTAACAGAGATATACATACCATGTGAAATATATAATCACCAAAGACGTACGGAAGACCAGGAGAAGACTACTCAACATTGTGTCATAACCTACATGGGAAAAGGATGCGAGGAAGAATAGATACACGTATATGTGTGAAAGAACCACATCTTGCACACCTAGAACAAACAAACCATTGTAATCAAATTTGCTGGGATAAAAAATAAAAAGTAAATTACAATTATGAACAAGAAGTAATGAGACATAAACATAAAGTGCTTTTTTCCTGGCACATTCCATTCGAATTTACAACCTAGAACACCACTTCCATTAAGGCTCTGTTTCCCCAGTTACCAAATTTGGTAAAGGAGAAATGCTGCCACCTTGTGGCCGTTTCCTGCAAGAGCAGCTTTAAACTCACAGCTAATGGTCACTTAACATTCACAAGGACTCAGGGCTGTAAAGGACACCTGCCCTAAAAAATTGTGCTGAAGTAGGGAATGGACAAAAAAATTCAAAACAGGCAAATGTTTCAAGAAGAGAGTAAGAGGAGTTAAGTTTTACTCACGCTCTTTTAAAAAAAAAGGAAAATGGATAAAAGCTCAACCTCAGGGAGTGTTAGACCCATGCAATCTAATCTACAAAAAGTTTCAACTTAGACCAGTCGACTGACCATCAGCAAAATGTCTACAAACAATAAATGATGATGGGGTTATCAAGAACTGTATCCCCTCTACCTGCTGGTGAGACGTAAACGGGTAACAGCCAATAATGAGAAGAGAAAGGAGCTGTGTTTAAATGTAAAAATGGAGGTACCATTCAATCCAGCAGGCGCACCATTGGACCTCTCACCTGAGAAGACAAGAATCGAGAAGACACAGGCCGCAAAAGCTGCAGTGCAGCCTTATTCACAATAGCCAAGACAGTGAAGCAATCAAAATATCCAACAAGAGGTGAATGGATAAAGAAGAAGTGGTCCATGTACACAATGGAATATTAGCCATGGAAAACAATGAACCATTGCTCTTTGAGGCACCACAAATGGGTCTGGAGATAATCACGAAACATGAGGTAGCTCGGAAACCAAAGACCTGTATTCTATGATATCACTTATAGGCGTTATCTAATAACTGACACAAATGAATATATTTCCACAGAGAAAGACACTCACAGACTTGAAAACAAACTATGCTCATCTAAAAGGAAAGGTGGGGGGAATGGATAAGTTAAGATTAGTGTTGCTATATGTATACAAACACATAGTATATACATATCTCAAAAAGACCGACCATGGAGCAAGGGAGGTCTGTGGAACCCTCTGTAACATTTTACATGGGAAGAGGATGTGTACTTGAATAGACATATATAATGTACAAATGAACCAGATTGTGTACACCTAGGACAGACAATATTCGAAGCCTTACCACAATTAAAAGAAAATTAAAACCAAGAAGAAATAATGAGACATAAACTTATGGGGGTTTCTCCAGGCACATTCCAATTTAATTTACAACCTAGGAACACGACTTCCAGAAAGGCTCTGCTGCCCTAGTACCCAGATTTGGGAGTGGAGAAATGCTGCCTGCTTGAGGCCACTTCCCACAACAGCAGCTTTAAACCCATTGCTAAGGGTCACTAAATATTCACCAAACTTGCAGTTCGGGAAATGACACCTGCTCTCTAAAAAAATTCTGAGGTGGAAAATCGACCAAAAATTTCAAAATAGGGCAACCTTCCAAGAAGACAATTTCAAGAAATATATTGTACTCCCAACTGTTTCCTTTTTTTTAACAGAAAAGAAAACGGTGGAGAAACATGATGAGTTTTACGAATTTTCAAAGACATGCAAACCCAAATTACAAAACCCTATCAGCACACAGCAGCCAGTAGGGCCATTAGCATAAAGGCAGCAAACAATAAATGCTAAATCGATTGTGGAGAAATGCATACCCTCGATTCTAAGGGGGACGTGGTAAGAGCCACTAATGAAAACACAAAGAAGGTGCTTTGAAAAGGGAAACACGGTGCTACCAGTCAATCAATCACACCCACTGCTGGGCCTATCAACTGAGAAAATGAGAATCAAAAAGTCACAGGCTGGCAATCCTGCACTCCAACAATATTTACCATAGCCAACACTTGGAAGCAATGAAAATGTCCATCAACCGAGAAATGCGCAAAGTAGAAGTGGTCCACGTGCACACTGGGGAATTACTCCAATAAAAACTAAAAATTAAATTTAAAAATCCAACAAAAGTAAGGAGACATCAGCTTGTGTGGGTTTGTCCGGGCACACTCCACTCTAATTTATAACCGAGAAACACCACAGGCCGCAAGGGCTTTTCCCTAGTTACCATGGTGGGGACATAGAAAGGCTGCCGCCCTCTGGCATTTACCTGCAAAAGCAGCTTTAAAGCCTGTGCTAATGGTCATTTCATAGGAACAAGTACTGCAGAACTGTAAATGAAACCTGCCCTCAAAATGTCTTGATGGAGATAATGGCCAAAACATTTCAAAATGTGACACATACTTTAAGAGAACACTTTGAAGAACTAAGGGGTAATCACAGGTTGAAAAATAAAAAGGACATGCCTTAAAGCTCAATTTCAACGGATTATGAGGCACAGGCGAATTCAACCACAAAGAGGTATCAGCTCACACTTGTCAGAATAACCATCAGCAAGGAAACTACAAACAATAAATGCTGAAGGTGTTGTGGAGAAATGCATACCCTCAACTTCAAGTGGGACATAACTTGAAAAGGGCCACGAATGAGAACAGAATGGAGGTGCCTTAAAAAGGTAAACATTGAGCTACCGTATGATCCAGCAGGCCCACTCCTCGACCTATAATCTAAGAAGAAAGAATTGGAAAGACACAGGCAGGCAAATCTGCATGGCACAGTATTACAATAGCCAAGATATGGAAGTAACCAAAAAGTCCACCAACAGATGGGTGGACAAAGAAGAACTCCTCCATGTACAGATGGAATATTCGCTAGTGAAAAAAATGAAACAATGCCATTTGCAGCACCATACATGAATCTAGACGTAATCACGCCACCTGTAGTCAGTGAGAAAGCAAAAGACACATATCCTATCATATCACTTTTAGGAGTTACTTAAAAATTGATACCAATGAAGATATTTCCACAGAGAAAGGCAATCACAGATTAATTAAAAAAACTTATGGTTCACCAAATAGAAAGGGATGAGGATTGGATACATTACCATATTGGGGTTAACAGAGATATACATACCATGTGAAATATATAATCACCAAAGACGTACGGAAGACCAGGAGAAGACTACTCAACATTGTGTCATAACCTACATGGGAAAAGGATGCGAGGAAGAATAGATACACGTATATGTGTGAAAGAACCACATCTTGCACACCTAGAACAAACAAACCATTGTAATCAAATTTGCTGGGATAAAAAATAAAAAGTAAATTACAATTATGAACAAGAAGTAATGAGACATAAACATAAAGTGCTTTTTTCCTGGAACATTCCATTCGAATTTACAACCTAGAACACCACTTCCATTAAGGCTCTGTTTCCCCAGTTACCAAATTTGGTAAAGGAGAAATGCTGCCACCTTGTGGCCGTTTCCTGCAAGAGCAGCTTTAAACTCACAGCTAATGGTCACTTAACATTCACAAGGACTCAGGGCTGTAAAGGACACCTGCCCTAAAAAATTGTGCTGAAGTAGGGAATGGACAAAAAAATTCAAAACAGGCAAATGTTTCAAGAAGAGAGTATGAGGAGTTAAGTTTTACTCACGCTCTTTTAAAAAAAAAGGAAAATGGATAAAAGCTCAACCTCAGGGAGTGTTAGACCCATGCAATCTAATCTACAAAAAGTTTCAACTTAGACCAGTCGACTGACCATCAGCAAAATGTCTACAAACAATAAATGCTGACGGGGTTTTCAAGAACTGTATCCCCTCTACCTGCTGGTGAGACGTAAACGGGTAACAGCCAATAATGAGAAGAGAAAGGAGCTGTGTTTAAAAGTAAAAATGGAGGTACCATTCAATCCAGCAGGCGCACCATTGGACCTCTCACCTGAGAAGACAAGAATCGAGAAGACACAGGCCGCAAAAGCTGCAGTGCAGCCTTATTCACAATAGCTAAGACAGTGAAGCAATCAAAATATCCAACAAGAGGTGAATGGATAAAGAAGAAGTGGTCCATGTACACAATGGAATATTAGCCATGGAAAACAATGAACCATTGCTCTTTGAGGCACCACAAATGGGTCTGGAGATAATCACGAAACATGAGGTAGCTCGGAAACCAAAGACCTGTATTCTATGTTATCACTTATAGGCGTTATCTAATAACTGACACAAATGAATATATTTCCACAGAGAAAGACACTCACAGACTTGAAAACAAACTATGCTCATCTAAAAGGAAAGGTGGGGGGAATGGATAAGTTAAGATTAGTGTTGCTATATGTATACAAACACATAGTATATACATATCTCAAAAAAACCGACCATGGAGCAAGGGAGGTCTGTGGAACCCTCTGTAACATTTTACATGGGAAGAGGATCTGTACTTGAATAGACATATATAATGTACAAATGAACCAGATTGTGTACACCTAGGACAGACAATATTCGAAGCCTTACCACAATTAAAAAAAAATTAAAACCAAGAAGAAATAATGAGACATAAACTTATGGGGGTTTCTCCAGGCACATTCCAATTTAATTTACAACCTAGGAACACGACTTCCAGAAAGGCTCTGCTGCCCTAGTACCCAGATTTGGGAGTGGAGAAATGCTGCCTGCTTGAGGCCACTTCCCACAACAGCAGCTTTAAACCCATTGCTAAGGGTCACTAAATATTCACCAAACTTGCAGTTCGGGAAATGACACCTGCTCTCTAAAAAAATTCTGAGGTGGAAAATCGACCAAAAATTTCAAAATAGGGCAACCTTCCAAGAAGACAATTTCAAGAAATATATTGTACTCCCAACTGTTTCCTTTTTTTTAACAGAAAAGAAAACGGTGGAGAAACATGATGAGTTTTACGAATTTTCAAAGACATGCAAACCCAAATTACAAAACCCTATCAGCACACAGCAGCCAGTAGGGCCATTAGCATAAAGGCAGCAAACAATAAATGCTAAATCGACTGTGGAGAAATGCATACCCTCGATTCTAAGGGGGACGTGGTAAGAGCCACTAATGAAAACACAAAGAAGGTGCTTTGAAAAGGGAAACACGGTGCTACCAGTCAATCAATGACACCCACTGCTGGGCCTATCAACTGAGAAAATGAGAATCAAAAAGTCACAGGCTGGCAATCCTGCACTCCAACAATATTTACCATAGCCAACACTTGGAAGCAATGAAAATGTCCATCAACCGAGGAATGCGCAAAGTAGAAGTGGTCCACGTGCACACTGGGGAATTACTCCAATAAAAACTAAAAATTAAATTTAAAAATCCAACAAAAGTAAGGAGACATCAGCTTGTGTGGGTTTGTCCGGGCACACTCCACTCTAATTTATAACCGAGAAACACCACAGGCCGCAAGGGCTTTTCCCTAGTTACCATGGTGGGGACATAGAAAGGCTGCCGCCCTCTGGCATTTACCTGCAAAAGCAGCTTTAAAGCCTGTGCTAATGGTCATTTCATAGGAACAAGTACTGCAGAACTGTAAATGAAACCTGCCCTCAAAATGTCTTGAGGGAGGTAATGGCCAAAACATTTCAAAATGTGACACATACTTTAAGAGAACACTTTGAAGAACTAAGGGGTAATCACAGGTTGAAAAATAAAAAGGACATGCCTTAAAGCTCAATTTCAACGGATTATGAGGCACAGGCGAATTCAACCACAAAGAGGTATCAGCTCACACTTGTCAGAATAACCATCAGCATGGAAACTACAAACAATAAATGCTGAAGGTGTTGTGGAGAAATGCATACCCTCAACTTCAAGTGGGACATAACTTGAAAAGGGCCACGAATGAGAATAGAATGGAGGTGCCTTAAAAAGGTAAACATTGAGCTACCATATGATCCAGCAGGCCCACTCCTCGACCTATAATCTAAGAAGAAAGAATTGGAAAGACACAGGCAGGCAAATCTGCATGGCACAGTATTACAATAGCCAAGATATGGAAGTAACCAAAAAGTCCACCAACAGATGGGTGGACAAAGAAGAACTCCTCCATGTACAGATGGAATATTCGCTAGTGAAAAAAATGAAACAATGCCATTTGCAGCACCATACATGAGTCTAGACGTAATCACGCCACCTGTAGTCAGTGAGAAAGCAAAAGACACATATCCTATCATATCACTTTTAGGAGTTACTTAAAAATTGATACCAATGAAGATATTTCCACAGAGAAAGGCAATCACAGATTCATTAAAAAAACTTATGGTTCACCAAATAGAAAGGGATGAGGATTGGATACATTACCATATTGGGGTTAACAGAGATATACATACCATGTGAAATATATAATCACCAAAGACGTACGGAAGACCAGGAGAAGACTACTCAACATTGTGTCATAACCTACATGGGAAAAGGATGCGAGGAAGAATAGATACACGTATATGTGTGAAAGAACCACATCTTGCACACCTAGAACAAACAAACCATTGTAATCAAATTTGCTGGGATAAAAAATAAAAAGTAAATTACAATTATGAACAAGAAGTAATGAGACATAAACATAAAGTGCTTTTTTCCTGGCACATTCCATTCGAATTTACAACCTAGAACACCACTTCCATTAAGGCTCTGTTTCCCCAGTTACCAAATTTGGTAAAGGAGAAATGCTGCCACCTTGTGGCCGTTTCCTGCAAGAGCAGCTTTAAACTCACAGCTAATGGTCACTTAACATTCACAAGGACTCAGGGCTGTAAAGGACACCTGCCCTAAAAAATTGTGCTGAAGTAGGGAATGGACAAAAAAATTCAAAACAGGCAAATGTTTCAAGAAGAGAGTATGAGGAGTTAAGTTTTACTCACGCTCTTTTAAAAAAAAAGGAAAATGGATAAAAGCTCAACCTCAGGGAGTGTTAGACCCATGCAATCTAATCTACAAAAAGTTTCAACTTAGACCAGTCGACTGACCATCAGCAAAATGTCTACAAACAATAAATGCTGACGGGGTTTTCAAGAACTGTATCCCCTCTACCTGCTGGTGAGACGTAAACGGGTAACAGCCAATAATGAGAGGAGAAAGGAGCTGTGTTTAAAAGTAAAAATGGAGGTACCATTCCATCCAGCAGGCACACCATTGGACCTCTCACCTGAGAAGACAAGAATCGAGAAGACACAGGCCGCAAAAGCTGCAGTGCAGCCTTATTCACAATAGCCAAGACAGTGAAGCAATCAAAATATCCAACAAGAGGTGAATGGATAAAGAAGAAGTGGTCCATGTACACAATGGAATATTAGCCATGGAAAACAATGAACCATTGCTCTTTGAGGCACCACAAATGGGTCTGGAGATAATCACGAAACATGAGGTAGCTCGGAAACCAAAGACCTGTATTCTATGATATCACTTATAGGCGTTATCTAATAACTGACACAAATGAATATATTTCCACAGAGAAAGACACTCACAGACTTGAAAACAAACTATGCTCATCTAAAAGGAAAGGTGGGGGGAATGGATAAGTTAAGATTAGTGTTGCTATATGTATACAAACACATAGTATATACATATCTCAAAAAGACCGACCATGGAGCAAGGGAGGTCTGTGGAACCCTCTGTAACATTTTACATGGGAAGAGGATCTGTACTTGAATAGACATATATAATGTACAAATGAACCAGATTGTGTACACCTAGGACAAACAATATTCGAAGCCTTACCACAATTAAAAAAAAAATTAAAACCAAGAAGAAATAATGAGACATAAACTTATGGGGGTTTCTCCAGGCACATTCCAATTTAATTTACAACCTAGGAACACGACTTCCAGAAAGGCTCTGCTGCCCTAGTACCCAGATTTGGGAGTGGAGAAATGCTGCCTGCTTGAGGCCACTTCCCACAACAGCAGCTTTAAACCCATTGCTAAGGGTCACTAAATATTCACCAAACTTGCAGTTCGGGAAATGACACCTGCTCTCTAAAAAAATTCTGAGGTGGAAAATCGACCAAAAATTTCAAAATAGGGCAACCTTCCAAGAAGACAATTTCAAGAAATATATTGTACTCCCAACTGTTTCCTTTTTTTTAACAGAAAAGAAAACGGTGGAGAAACATGATGAGTTTTACGAATTTTCAAAGACATGCAAACCCAAATTACAAAACCCTATCAGCACACAGCAGCCAGTAGGGCCATTAGCATAAAGGCAGCAAACAATAAATGCTAAATCGATTGTGGAGAAATGCATACCCTCGATTCTAAGGGGGACGTGGTAAGAGCCACTAATGAAAACACAAAGAAGGTGCTTTGAAAAGGGAAACACGGTGCTACCAGTCAATCAATCACACCCACTGCTGGGCCTATCAACTGAGAAAATGAGAATCAAAAAGTCACAGGCTGGCAATCCTGCACTCCAACAATATTTACCATAGAAAACACTTGGAAGCAATGAAAATGTCCATCAACCGAGGAATGCGCAAAGTAGAAGTGGTCCACGTGCACACTGGGGAATTATTCCAATAAAAACTAAAAATTAAATTTAAAAATCCAACAAAAGTAAGGAGACATCAGCTTGTGTGGGTTTGTCCGGGCACACTCCACTCTAATTTATAACCGAGAAACACCACAGGCCGCAAGGGCTTTTCCCTAGTTACCATGGTGGGGACATAGAAAGGCTGCCGCCCTCTGGCATTTACCTGCAAAAGCAGCTTTAAAGCCTGTGCTAATGGTCATTTCATAGGAACAAGTACTGCAGAACTGTAAATGAAACCTGCCCTCAAAATGTCTTGAGGGAGGTAATGGCCAAAACATTTCAAAATGTGACACATACTTTAAGAGAACACTTTGAAGAACTAAGGGGTAATCACAGGTTGAAAAATAAAAAGGACATGCCTTAAAGCTCAATTTCAACGGATTATGAGGCACAGGCGAATTCAACCACAAAGAGGTATCAGCTCACACTTGTCAGAATAACCATCAGCAAGGAAACTACAAACAATAAATGCTGAAGGTGTTGTGGAGAAATGCATACCCTCAACTTCAAGTGGGACATAACTTGAAAAGGGCCACGAATGAGAACAGAATGGAGGTGCCTTAAAAAGGTAAACATTGAGCTACCATATGATCCAGCAGGCCCACTCCTCGACCTATAAACTAAGAAGAAAGTATTGGAAAGACACAGGCAGGCAAATCTGCATGGCACAGTATTACAATAGCCAAGATATGGAAGTAACCAAAAAGTCCACCAACAGATGGGTGGACAAAGAAGAACTCCTCCATGTACAGATGGAATATTCGCTAGTGAAAAAAATGAAACAATGCCATTTGCAGCACCATACATGAGTCTAGACGTAATCACGCCACCTGTAGTCAGTGAGAAAGCAAAAGACACATATCCTATCATATCACTTTTAGGAGTTACTTAAAAATTGATACCAATGAAGATATTTCCACAGAGAAAGGCAATCACAGATTCATTAAAAAAACTTATGGTTCAAAAAATAGAAAGGGATGAGGATTGGATACATTACCATATTGGGGTTAACAGAGATATACATACCATGTAAAATATATAATCACCAAGGACGTACGGAAGACCAGGAGAAGACTACTCAACATTGTGTCATAACCTACATGGGAAAAGGATGCGAGGAAGAATAGATACACGTATATGTGTGAAAGAACCACATCTTGCACACCTAGAACAAACAAACCATTGTAATCAAATTTGCTGGGATAAAAAATAAAAACTAAATTACAATTATGAACAAGAAGTAATGAGACATAAACATAAAGTGCTTTTTTCCTGGCACATTCCATTCGAATTTACAACCTAGAACACCACTTCCATTAAGGCTCTGTTTCCCCAGTTACCAAATTTTGTAAAGGAGAAATGCTGCCACCTTGTGGCCGTTTCCTGCAAGAGCAGCTTTAAACTCACAGCTAATGGTCACTTAACATTCACAAGGACTCAGGGCTGTAAAGGACACCTGCCCTAAAAAATTGTGCTGAAGTAGGGAATGGACAAAAAAATTCAAAACAGGCAAATGTTTCAAGAAGAGAGTATGAGGAGTTAAGTTTAACTCACGCTCTTTTAAAAAAAAAGGAAAATGGATAAAAGCTCAACCTCAGGGAGTGTTAGACCCATGCAATCTAATCTACAAAAAGTTTCAACTTAGACCAGTCGACTGACCATCAGCAAAATGTCTACAAACAATAAATGCTGACGGGGTTTTCAAGAACTGTATCCCCTCTACCTGCTGGTGAGACGTAAACGGGTAACAGCCAATAATGAGAAGAGAAAGGAGCTGTGTTTAAATGTAAAAATGGAGGTACCATTCAATCCAGCAGGCACACCATTGGACCTCTCACCTGAGAAGACAAGAATCGAGAAGACACAGGCCGCAAAAGCTGCAGTGCAGCCTTATTCACAATAGCCAAGACAGTGAAGCAATCAAAATATCCAACAAGAGGTGAATGGATAAAGAAGAAGTGGTCCATGTACACAATGGAATATTAGCCATGGAAAACAATGAACCATTGCTCTTTGAGGCACCACAAATGGGTCTGGAGATAATCACGAAACATGAGGTAGCTCGGAAACCAAAGACCTGTATTCTATGATATCACTTATAGGCGTTATCTAATAACTGACACAAATGAATATATTTCCACAGAGAAAGACACTCACAGACTTGAAAACAAACTATGCTCATCTAAAAGGAAAGGTGGGGGGAATGGATAAGTTAAGATTAGTGTTGCTATATGTATACAAACACATAGTATATACATATCTCAAAAAGACCGACCATGGAGCAAGGGAGGTCTGTGGAACCCTCTGTAACATTTTACATGGGAAGAGGATCTGTACTTGAATAGACATATATAATGTACAAATGAACCAGATTGTGTACACCTAGGACAGACAATATTCGAAGCCTTACCACAATTAAAAAAAAATTAAAACCAAGAAGAAATAATGAGACATAAACTTATGGGGGTTTCTCCAGGCACATTCCAATTTAATTTACAACCTAGGAACACGACTTCCAGAAAGGCTCTCCTGCCCTAGTACCCAGATTTGGGAGTGGAGAAATGCTGCCTGCTTGAGGCCACTTCCCACAACAGCAGCTTTAAACCCATTGCTAAGGGTCACTAAATATTCACCAAACTTGCAGTTCGGGAAATGACACCTGCTCTCTAAAAAAATTCTGGGGTGGAAAATCGACCAAAAATTTCAAAATAGGGCAACCTTCCAAGAAGACAATTTCAAGAAATATATTGTACTCCCAACTGTTTCCTTTTTTTTAACAGAAAAGAAAACGGTGGAGAAACATGATGAGTTTTACGAATTTTCAAAGACATGCAAACCCAAATTACAAAACCCTATCAGCACACAGCAGCCAGTAGGGCCATTAGCATAAAGGCAGCAAACAATAAATGCTAAATCGACTGTGGAGAAATGCATACCCTCGATTCTAAGGGGGACGTGGTAAGAGCCACTAATGAAAACACAAAGAAGGTGCTTTGAAAAGGGAAACACGGTGCTACCAGTCAATCAATGACACCCACTGCTGGGCCTATCAACTGAGAAAATGAGAATCAAAAAGTCACAGGCTGGCAATCCTGCACTCCAACAATATTTACCATAGCCAACACTTGGAAGCAATGAAAATGTCCATCAACCGAGGAATGCGCAAAGTAGAAGTGGTCCACGTGCACACTGGGGAATTACTCCAATAAAAACTAAAAATTAAATTTAAAAATCCAACAAAAGTAAGGAGACATCAGCTTGTGTGGGTTTGTCCGGGCACACTCCACTCTAATTTATAACCGAGAAACACCACAGGCCGCAAGGGCTTTTCCCTAGTTACCATGGTGGGGACATAGAAAGGCTGCCGCCCTCTGGCATTTACCTGCAAAAGCAGCTTTAAAGCCTGTGCTAATGGTCATTTCATAGGAACAAGTACTGCAGAACTGTAAATGAAACCTGCCCTCAAAATGTCTTGAGGGAGGTAATGGCCAAAACATTTCAAAATGTGACACATACTTTAAGAGAACACTTTGAAGAACTAAGGGGTAATCACAGGTTGAAAAATAAAAAGGACATGCCTTAAAGCTCAATTTCAACGGATTATGAGGCACAGGCGAATTCAACCACAAAGAGGTATCAGCTCACACTTGTCAGAATAACCATCAGCAAGGAAACTACAAACAATAAATGCTGAAGGTGTTGTGGAGAAATGCATACCCTCAACTTCAAGTGGGACATAACTTGAAAAGGGCCACGAATGAGAACAGAATGGAGGTGCCTTAAAAAGGTAAACATTGAGCTACCATATGATCCAGCAGGCCCACTCCTCGACCTATAAACTAAGAAGAAAGAATTGGAAAGACACAGGCAGGCAAATCTGCATGGCACAGTATTACAATAGCCAAGATATGGAAGTAACCAAAAAGTCCACCAACAGATGGGTGGACAAAGAAGAACTCCTCCATGTACAGATGGAATATTCGCTAGTGAAAAAAATGAAACAATGCCATTTGCAGCACCATACATGAGTCTAGACGTAATCACGCCACCTGTAGTCAGTGAGAAAGCAAAAGACACATATCCTATCATATCACTTTTAGGAGTTACTTAAAAATTGATACCAATGAAGATATTTCCACAGAGAAAGGCAATCACAGATTCATTTAAAAAACTTATGGTTCACCAAATAGAAAGGGATGAGGATTGGATAAATTACCATATTGGGGTTAACAGAGATATACATACCATGTGAAATATATAATCACCAAGGACGTACGGAAGACCAGGAGAAGACTACTCAACATTGTGTCATAACCTACATGGGAAAAGGATGCGAGGAAGAATAGATACACGTATATGTGTGAAAGAACCACATCTTGCACACCTAGAACAAACAAACCATTGTAATCAAATTTGCTGGGATAAAAAATAAAAAGTAAATTACAATTATGAACAAGAAGTAATGAGACATAAACATAAAGTGCTTTTTTCCTGGCACATTCCATTCGAATTTACAACCTAGAACACCACTTCCATTAAGGCTCTGTTTCCCCAGTTACCAAATTTGGTAAAGGAGAAATGCTGCCACCTTGTGGCCGTTTCCTGCAAGAGCAGCTTTAAACTCACAGCTAATGGTCACTTAACATTCACAAGGACTCAGGGCTGTAAAGGACACCTGCCCTAAAAAATTGTGCTGAAGTAGGGAATGGACAAAAAAATTCAAAACAGGCAAATGTTTCAAGAAGAGAGTATGAGGAGTTAAGTTTTACTCACGCTCTTTTAAAAAAAAAGGAAAATGGATAAAAGCTCAACCTCAGGGAGTGTTAGACCCATGCAATCTAATCTACAAAAAGTTTCAACTTAGACCAGTCGACTGACCATCAGCAAAATGTCTACAAACAATAAATGCTGACGGGGTTTTCAAGAACTGTATCCCCTCTACCTGCTGGTGAGACGTAAACGGGTAACAGCCAATAATGAGAAGAGAAAGGAGCTGTGTTTAAATGTAAAAATGGAGGTACCATTCAATCCAGCAGGCGCACCATTGGACCTCTCACCTGAGAAGACAAGAATCGAGAAGACACAGGCCGCAAAAGCTGCAGTGCAGCCTTATTCACAATAGCCAAGACAGTGAAGCAATCAAAATATCCAACAAGAGGTGAATGGATAAAGAAGAAGTGGTCCATGTACACAATGGAATATTAGCCATGGAAAACAATGAACCATTGCTCTTTGAGGCACCACAAATGGGTCTGGAGATAATCACGAAACATGAGGTAGCTCGGAAACCAAAGACCTGTATTCTATGATATCACTTATAGGCGTTATCTAATAACTGACACAAATGAATATATTTCCACAGAGAAAGACACTCACAGACTTGAAAACAAACTATGCTCATCTAAAAGGAAAGGTGGGGGGAATGGATAAGTTAAGATTAGTGTTGCTATATGTATACAAACACATAGTATATACATATCTCAAAAAGACCGACCATGGAGCAAGGGAGGTCTGTGGAACCCTCTGTAACATTTTACATGGGAAGAGGATCTGTACTTGAATAGACATATATAATGTACAAATGAACCAGATTGTGTACACCTAGGACAGACAATATTCGAAGCCTTACCACAATTAAAAAAAAATTAAAACCAAGAAGAAATAATGAGACATAAACTTATGGGGGTTTCTCCAGGCACATTCCAATTTAATTTACAACCTAGGAACACGACTTCCAGAAAGGCTCTGCTGCCCTAGTACCCAGATTTGGGAGTGGAGAAATGCTGCCTGCTTGAGGCCACTTCCCACAACAGCAGCTTTAAACCCATTGCTAAGGGTCACTAAATATTCACCAAACTTGCAGTTCGGGAAATGACACCTGCTCTCTAAAAAAATTCTGAGGTGGAAAATCGACCAAAAATTTCAAAATAGGGCAACCTTCCAAGAAGACAATTTCAAGAAATATATTGTACTCCCAACTGTTTCCTTTTTTTTAACAGAAAAGAAAACGGTGGAGAAACATGATGAGTTTTACGAATTTTCAAAGACATGCAAACCCAAATTACAAAACCCTATCAGCACACAGCAGCCAGTAGGGCCATTAGCATAAAGGCAGCAAACAATAAATGCTAAATCGACTGTGGAGAAATGCATACCCTCGATTCTAAGGGGGACGTGGTAAGAGCCACTAATGAAAACACAAAGAAGGTGCTTTGAAAAGGGAAACACGGTGCTACCAGTCAATCAATGACACCCACTGCTGGGCCTATCAACTGAGAAAATGAGAATCAAAAAGTCACAGGCTGGCAATCCTGCACTCCAACAATATTTACCATAGCCAACACTTGGAAGCAATGAAAATGTCCATCAACCGAGAAATGCGCAAAGTAGAAGTGGTCCACGTGCACACTGGGGAATTACTCCAATAAAAACTAAAAATTAAATTTAAAAATCCAACAAAAGTAAGGAGACATCAGCTTGTGTGGGTTTGTCCGGGCACACTCCACTCTAATTTATAACCGAGAAACACCACAGGCCGCAAGGGCTTTTCCCTAGTTACCATGGTGGGGACATAGAAAGGCTGCCGCCCTCTGGCATTTACCTGCAAAAGCAGCTTTAAAGCCTGTGCTAATGGTCATTTCATAGGAACAAGTACTGCAGAACTGTAAATGAAACCTGCCCTCAAAATGTCTTGAGGGAGGTAATGGCCAAAACATTTCAAAATGTGACACATACTTTAAGAGAACACTTTGAAGAACTAAGGGGTAATCACAGGTTGAAAAATAAAAAGGACATGCCTTAAAGCTCAATTTCAACGGATTATGAGGCACAGGCGAATTCAACCACAAAGAGGTATCAGCTCACACTTGTCAGAATAACCATCAGCAAGGAAACTACAAACAATAAATGCTGAAGGTGTTGTGGAGAAATGCATACCCTCAACTTCAAGTGGGACATAACTTGAAAAGGGCCACGAATGAGAACAGAATGGAGGTGCCTTAAAAAGGTAAACATTGAGCTACCGTATGATCCAGCAGGCCCACTCCTCGACCTATAATCTAAGAAGAAAGAATTGGATAGACACAGGCAGGCAAATCTGCATGGCACAGTATTACAATAGCCAAGATATGGAAGTAACCAAAAAGTCCACCAACAGATGGGTGGACAAAGAAGAACTCCTCCATGTACAGATGGAATATTCGCTAGTGAAAAAAATGAAACAATGCCATTTGCAGCACCATACATGAGCCTAGACGTAATCACGCCACCTGTAGTCAGTGAGAAAGCAAAAGACACATATCCTATCATATCACTTTTAGGAGTTACTTAAAAATTGATACCAATGAAGATATTTCCACAGAGAAAGGCAATCACAGATTCATTAAAAAAACTTATGGTTCACCAAATAGAAAGGGATGAGGATTGGATACATTACCATATTGGGGTTAACAGAGATATACATACCATGTGAAATATATAATCACCAAAGACGTACGGAAGACCAGGAGAAGACTACTCAACATTGTGTCATAACCTACATGGGAAAAGGATGCGAGGAAGAATAGATACACGTATATGTGTGAAAGAACCACATCTTGCACACCTAGAACAAACAAACCATTGTAATCAAATTTGCTGGGATAAAAAATAAAAAGTAAATTACAATTATGAACAAGAAGTAATGAGACATAAACATAAAGTGCTTTTTTCCTGGCACATTCCATTCGAATTTACAACCTAGAACACCACTTCCATTAAGGCTCTGTTTCCCCAGTTACCAAATTTGGTAAAGGAGAAATGCTGCCACCTTGTGGCCGTTTCCTGCAAGAGCAGCTTTAAACTCACAGCTAATGGGCACTTAACATTCACAAGGACTCAGGGCTGTAAAGGACACCTGCCCTAAAAAATTGTGCTGAAGTAGGGAATGGACAAAAAAATTCAAAACAGGCAAATGTTTCAAGAAGAGAGTATGAGGAGTTAAGTTTTACTCACGCTCTTTTTAAAAAAAAGGAAAATGGATAAAAGCTCAACCTCAGGGAGTGTTAGACCCATGCAATCTAATCTACAAAAAGTTTCAACTTAGACCAGTCAACTGACCATCAGCAAAATGTCTACAAACAATAAATGCTGACGGGGTTTTCAAGAACTGTATCCCCTCTACCTGCTGGTGAGACGTAAAGGGGTAACAGCCAATAATGAGAAGAGAAAGGAGCTGTGTTTAAAAGTAAAAATGGAGGTACCACTCAATCCAGCAGGCGCACCATTGGACCTCTCACCTGAGAAGACAAGAATCGAGAAGACACAGGCCGCAAAAGCTGCAGTGCAGCCTTATTCACAATAGCCAAGACAGTGAAGCAATCAAAATATCCAACAAGAGGTGAATGGATAAAGAAGAAGTGGTCCATGTACACAATGGAATATTAGCCATGGAAAACAATGAACCATTGCTCTTTGAGGCACCACAAATGGGTCTGGAGATAATCACGAAACATGAGGTAGCTCGGAAACCAAAGACCTGTATTCTATGATATCACTTATAGGCGTTATCTAATAACTGACACAAATGAATATATTTCCACAGAGAAAGACACTCACAGACTTAGAAAACAAACTATGCTCATCTAAAAGGAAAGGTGGGGGGAATGGATAAGTTAAGATTAGTGTTGCTCTATGTATACAAACACATAGTATATACATATCTCAAAAAGACCGACCATGGAGCAAGGGAGGTCTGTGGAACCCTCTGTAACATTTTACATGGGAAGAGGATCTGTACTTGAATAGACATATATAATGTACAAATGAACCAGATTGTGTATACCTAGGACAGACAATATTCGAATCTTTACCACAATTAAAAAAAAATTTAAAACCAAGAAGAAATAATGAGACATAAACTTATGGGGGTTTCTCCAGGCACATTCCAATTTAATTTACAACCTAGAAACACGACTTCCAGAAAGGCTCTGCTGCCCTAGTACCCAGATTTGGGAGTGGAGAAATGCTGCCTGCTTGAGGCCACTTCCCACAACAGCAGCTTTAAACCCATTGCTAAGGGTCACTAAATATTCACCAAACTTGCAGTTCGGGAAATGACACCTGCTCTCTAAAAAAATTCTGAGGTGGAAAATCGACCAAAAATTTCAAAATAGGGCAACCTTCCAAGAAGACAATTTCAAGAAATATATTGTACTCCCAACTGTTTCCTTTTTTTTAACAGAAAAGAAAACGGTGGAGAAACATGATGAGTTTTACGAATTTTCAAAGACATGCAAACCCAAATTACAAAACCCTATCAGCACACAGCAGCCAGTAGGGCCATTAGCATAAAGGCAGCAAACAATAAATGCTAAATCGATTGTGGAGAAATGCATACCCTCGATTCTAAGGGGGACGTGGTAAGAGCCACTAATGAAAACACAAAGAAGGTGCTTTGAAAAGGGAAACACGGTGCTACCAGTCAATCAGTCACACCCACTGCTGGGCCTATCAACTGAGAAAATGAGAATCAAAAAGTCACAGGCTGGCAATCCTGCACTCCAACAATATTTACCATAGCCAACACTTGGAAGCAATGAAAATGTCCATCAACCGAGGAATGCGCAAAGTAGAAGTGGTCCACGTGCACACTGGGGAATTACTCCAATAAAAACTAAAAATTAAATTTAAAAATCCAACAAAAGTAAGGAGACATCAGCTTGTGTGGGTTTGTCCGGGCACACTCCACTCTAATTTATAACCGAGAAACACCACAGGCCGCAAGGGCTTTTCCCTAGTTACCATGGTGGGGACATAGAAAGGCTGCCGCCCTCTGGCATTTACCTGCAAAAGCAGCTTTAAAGCCTGTGCTAATGGTCATTTCATAGGAACAAGTACTGCAGAACTGTAAATGAAACCTGCCCTCAAAATGTCTTGAGGGAGGTAATGGCCAAAACATTTCAAAATGTGACACATACTTTAAGAGAACACTTTGAAGAACTAAGGGGTAATCACAGGTTGAAAAATAAAAAGGACATGCCTTAAAGCTCAATTTCAACGGATTATGAGGCACGGGCGAATTCAACCACAAAGAGGTATCAGCTCACACTTGTCAGAATAACCATCAGCATGGAAACTACAAACAATAAATGCTGAAGGTGTTGTGGAGAAATGCATACCCTCAACTCCAAGTGGGACATAACTTGAAAAGGGCCACGAATGAGAACAGAATGGAGGTGCCTTAAAAAGGTAAACATTGAGCTACCATATGATCCAGCAGGCCCACTCCTCGACCTATAATCTAAGAAGAAAGAATTGGAAAGACACAGGCAGGCAAATCTGCATGGCACAGTATTAAAATAGCCAAGATATGGAAGTAACCAAAAAGTCCACCAACAGATGGGTGGACAAAGAAGAACTCCTCCATGTACAGATGGAATATTCGCTAGTGAAAAAAATGAAACAATGCCATTTGCAGCACCATACATGAGTCTAGACGTAATCACGCCACCTGTAGTCAGTGAGAAAGCAAAAGACACATATCCTATCATATCACTTTTAGGAGTTACTTAAAAATTGATACCAATGAAGATATTTCCACAGAGAAAGGCAATCACAGATTCATTAAAAAAACTTATGGTTCACCAAATAGAAAGGGATGAGGATTGGATACATTACCATATTGGGGTTAACAGAGATATACATACCATGTGAAATATATAATCACCAAAGACGTACGGAAGACCAGGAGAAGACTACTCAACATTGTGTCATAACCTACATGGGAAAAGGATGCGAGGAAGAATAGATACACGTATATGTGTGAAAGAACCACATCTTGCACACCTAGAACAAACAAACCATTGTAATCAAATTTGCTGGGATAAAAAATAAAAACTAAATTACAATTATGAACAAGAAGTAATGAGACATAAACATAAAGTGCTTTTTTCCTGGCACATTCCATTCGAATTTACAACCTAGAACACCACTTCCATTAAGGCTCTGTTTCCCCAGTTACCAAATTTGGTAAAGGAGAAATGCTGCCACATTGTGGCCGTTTCCTGCAAGAGCAGCTTTAAACTCACAGCTAATGGTCACTTAACATTCACAAGGACTCAGGGCTGTAAAGGACACCTGCCCTAAAAAATTGTGCTGAAGTAGGGAATGGACAAAAAAATTCAAAACAGGCAAATGTTTCAAGAAGAGAGTATGAGGAGTTAAGTTTTACTCACGCTCTTTTAAAAAAAAAGGAAAATGGATAAAAGCTCAACCTCAGGGAGTGTTAGACCCATGCAATCTAATCTACAAAAAGTTTCAACTTAGACCAGTCGACTGACCATCAGCAAAATGTCTACAAACAATAAATGCTGACGGGGTTTTCAAGAACTGTATCCCCTCTACCTGCTGGTGAGACGTAAACGGGTAACAGCCAATAATGAGAAGAGAAAGGAGCTGTGTTTAAAAGTAAAAATGGAGGTACCATTCAATCCAGCAGGCGCACCATTGGACCTCTCACCTGAGAAGACAAGAATCGAGAAGACACAGGCCGCAAAACTGCAGTGCAGCCTTATTCACATTAGCCAAGACAGTGAAGCAATCAAAATATCCAACAAGAGGTGAATGGATAAAGAAGAAGTGGTCCATGTACACAATGGAATATTACCATGGAAAACAATGAACCATTGCTCTTTGAGGCACCACAAATGAGTCTGGAGATAATCACGAAACATGAGGTAACTCGGAAACCAAAGACCTGTATTCTATATCACTTATAGGCGTTATCTAATAACTGACACAAATGAATATATTTCCACAGAGAAAGACACTCACAGACTTAGAAAACAAACTATGCTCATCTAAAAGGAAAGGTGGGGGGAATGGATAAGTTAAGATTAGTGTTGCTCTATGTATAAAAACACATAGTATATACATATCTCAAAAAGACCGACCATCTAGCAAGGGAGGTCTGTGGAACCCTCTGTAACATTTTATATGGGAAGAAGATCTGTACTTGAATAGATATATATAATGTACAAATGAACCAGATTGTGTACACCTAGGACAGACAATATTCGAAGCTTTACCACAATTAAAAAAAAAATTAAAACCAAGAAGAAATAATGAGACATAAACTTATGGGGGTTTCTCCAGGCACATTCCAATTTAATTTACAACCTAGGAACACGACTTCCAGAAAGGCTCTGCTGCCCTAGCACCCAGATTTGGGAGTGGAGAAATGCTGCCTGCTTGAGGCCACTTCACACAACAGCAGCTTTAAACCCATTGCTAAGGGTCACTAAATATTCACCAAACTTGCAGTTCGGGAAATGACACCTGCTCTCTAAAAAAATTCTGAGGTGGAAAATCGACCAAAAATTTCAAAATAGGGCAACCTTCCAAGAAGACAATTTCAAGAAATATATTGTACTCCCAACTGTTTCCTTTTTTTAACAGAATAGAAAACGGTGGAGAAACATGATGAGTTTTACGAATTTTCAAAGACATGCAAACCCAAATTACAAAACCCTATCAGCACACAGCAGCCAGTAGGGCCATTAGCATAAAGGCAGGAAACAATAAATGCTAAATCGATTGTGGAGAAATGCATACCCTCGATTCTAAGGGGGACGTGGTAAGAGCCACTAATGAAAACACAAAGAAGGTGCTTTGAAAAGGGAAACACGGTGCTACCAGTCAATCAATCACACCCACTGCTGGGCCTATCAACTGAGAAAATGAGAATCAAAAAGTCACAGGCTGGCAATCCTGCACTCCAACAATATTTACCATAGCCAACACTTGGAAGCAATGAAAATGTCCATCAACCGAGGAATGCGCAAAGTAGAAGTGGTCCACGTGCACACTGGGGAATTACTCCAATAAAAACTAAAAATTAAATTTAAAAATCCAACAAAAGTAAGGAGACATCAGCTTGTGTGGGTTTGTCCGGGCACACTCCACTCTAATTTATAACCGAGAAACACCACAGGCCGCAAGGGCTTTTCCCTAGTTACCATGGTGGGGACATAGAAAGGCTGCCGCCCTCTGGCATTTACCTGCAAAAGCAGCTTTAAAGCCTGTGCTAATGGTCATTTCATAGGAACAAGTACTGCAGAACTGTAAATGAAACCTGCCCTCAAAATGTCTTGAGGGAGGTAATGGCCAAAACATTTCAAAATGTGACACATACTTTAAGAGAACACTTTGAAGAACTAAGGGGTAATCACAGGTTGAAAAATAAAAAGGACATGCCTTAAAGCTCAATTTCAACGGATTATGAGGCACAGGCGAATTCAACCACAAAGAGGTATCAGCTCACACTTGTCAGAATAACCATCAGCATGGAAACTACAAACAATAAATGCTGAAGGTGTTGTGGAGAAATGCATACCCTCAACTTCAAGTGGGACATAACTTGAAAAGGGCCACGAATGAGAACAGAATGGAGGTGCCTTATAAAGGTAAACATTGAGCTACCATATGATCCAGCAGGCCCACTCCTCGACCTATAATCTAAGAAGAAAGAATTGGAAAGACACAGGCAGGCAAATCTGCATGGCACAGTATTACAATAGCCAAGATATGGAAGTAACCAAAAAGTCCACCAACAGATGGGTGGACAAAGAAGAACTCCTCCATGTACAGATGGAATATTCGCTAGTGAAAAAAATGAAACAATGCCATTTGCAGCACCATACATGAGTCTAGACGTAATCACGCCACCTGTAGTCAGTGAGAAAGCAAAAGACACATATCCTATCATATCACTTTTAGGAGTTACTTAAAAATTGATACCAATGAAGATATTTCCACAGAGAAAGGCAATCACAGATTCATTAAAAAAACTTATGGTTCACCAAATAGAAAGGGATGAGGATTGGATACATTACCATATTGGGGTTAACAGAGATATACATACCATGTGAAATATATAATCACCAAAGACGTACGGAAGACCAGGAGAAGACTACTCAACATTGTGTCATAACCTACATGGGAAAAGGATGCGAGGAAGAATAGATACACGTATATGTGTGAAAGAACCACATCTTGCACACCTAGAACAAACAAACCATTGTAATCAAATTTGCTGGGATAAAAAATAAAAAGTAAATTACAATTATGAACAAGAAGTAATGAGACATAAACATAAAGTGCTTTTTTCCTGGCACATTCCATTCGAATTTACAACCTAGAACACCACTTCCATTAAGGCTCTGTTTCCCCAGTTACCAAATTTGGTAAAGGAGAAATGCTGCCACATTGTGGCCGTTTCCTGCAAGAGCAGCTTTAAACTCACAGCTAATGGTCACTTAACATTCACAAGGACTCAGGGCTGTAAAGGACACCTGCCCTAAAAAATTGTGCTGAAGTAGGGAATGGACAAAAAAATTCAAAACAGGCAAATGTTTCAAGAAGAGAGTATGAGGAGTTAAGTTTTACTCACGCTCTTTTTAAAAAAAAGGAAAATGGATAAAAGCTCAACCTCAGGGTGTGTTAGACCCATGCAATCTAATCTACAAAAAGTTTCAACTTAGACCAGTCAACTGACCATCAGCAAAATGTCTACAAACAATAAATGCTGACGGGGTTTTCAAGAACTGTATCCCCTCTACCTGCTGGTGAGACGTAAAGGGGTAACAGCCAATAATGAGAAGAGAAAGGAGCTGTGTTTAAAAGTAAAAATGGAGGTACCATTCAATCCAGCAGGCGCACCATTGGACCTCTCACCTGAGAAGACAAGAATCGAGAAGACACAGGCCGCAAAAGCTGCAGTGCAGCCTTATTCACATTAGCCAAGACAGTGAAGCAATCAAAATATCCAACAAGAGGTGAATGGATAAAGAAGAAGTGGTCCATGTACACAATGGAATATTAGCCATGGAAAACAATGAACCATTGCTCTTTGAGGCACCACAAATGGGTCTGGAGATAATCACGAAACATGAGGTAGCTCGGAAACCAAAGACCTGTATTCTATGATATCACTTATAGGCGTTATCTAATAACTGACACAAATGAATATATTTCCACAGAGAAAGACACTCACAGACTTAGAAAACAAACTATGCTCATCTAAAAGGAAAGGTGGGGGGAATGGATAAGTTAAGATTAGTGTTGCTCTATGTATACAAACACATAGTATATACATATCTCAAAAAGACCGACCATGGAGCAAGGGAGGTCTGTGGAACCCTCTGTAACATTTTACATGGGAAGAGGATCTGTACTTGAATAGACATATATAATGTACAAATGAACCAGATTGTGTATACCTAGGACAGACAATATTCGAATCTTTACCACAATTAAAAAAAAATTTAAAACCAAGAAGAAATAATGAGACATAAACTTATGGGGGTTTCTCCAGGCACATTCCAATTTAATTTACAACCTAGGAACACGACTTCCAGAAAGGCTCTGCTGCCCTAGTACCCAGATTTGGGAGTGGAGAAATGCTGCCTGCTTGAGGCCACTTCCCACAACAGCAGCTTTAAACCCATTGCTAAGGGTCACTAAATATTCACCAAACTTGCAGTTCGGGAAATGACACCTGCTCTCTAAAAAAATTCTGAGGTGGAAAATCGACCAAAAATTTCAAAATAGGGCAACCTTCCAAGAAGACAATTTCAAGAAATATATTGTACTCCCAACTGTTTCCTTTTTTTTAACAGAAAAGAAAACGGTGGAGAAACATGATGAGTTTTACGAATTTTCAAAGACATGCAAACCCAAATTACAAAACCCTATCAGCACACAGCAGCCAGTAGGGCCATTAGCATAAAGGCAGCAAACAATAAATGCTAAATCGATTGTGGAGAAATGCATACCCTCGATTCTAAGGGGGACGTGGTAAGAGCCACTAATGAAAACACAAAGAAGGTGCTTTGAAAAGGGAAACACGGTGCTACCAGTCAATCAGTCACACCCACTGCTGGGCCTATCAACTGAGAAAATGAGAATCAAAAAGTCACAGGCTGGCAATCCTGCACTCCAACAATATTTACCATAGCCAACACTTGGAAGCAATGAAAATGTCCATCAACCGAGGAATGCGCAAAGTAGAAGTGGTCCACGTGCACACTGGGGAATTACTCCAATAAAAACTAAAAATTCAATTTAAAAATCCAACAAAAGTAAGGAGACATCAGCTTGTGTGGGTTTGTCCGGGCACACTCCACTCTAATTTATAACCGAGAAACACCACAGGCCGCAAGGGCTTTTCCCTAGTTACCATGGTGGGGACATAGAAAGGCTGCCGCCCTCTGGCATTTACCTGCAAAAGCAGCTTTAAAGCCTGTGCTAATGGTCATTTCATAGGAACAAGTACTGCAGAACTGTAAATGAAACCTGCCCTCAAAATGTCTTGAGGGAGGTAATGGCCAAAACATTTCAAAATGTGACACATACTTTAAGAGAACACTTTGAAGAACTAAGGGGTAATCACAGGTTGAAAAATAAAAAGGACATGCCTTAAAGCTCAATTTCAACGGATTATGAGGCACGGGCGAATTCAACCACAAAGAGGTATCAGCTCACACTTGTCAGAATAACCATCAGCATGGAAACTACAAACAATAAATGCTGAAGGTGTTGTGGAGAAATGCATACCCTCAACTCCAAGTGGGACATAACTTGAAAAGGGCCACGAATGAGAACAGAATGGAGGTGCCTTAAAAAGGTAAACATTGAGCTACCATATGATCCAGCAGGCCCACTCCTCGACCTATAATCTAAGAAGAAAGAATTGGAAAGACACAGGCAGGCAAATCTGCATGGCACAGTATTACAATAGCCAAGATATGGAAGTAACCAAAAAGTCCACCAACAGATGGGTGGACAAAGAAGAACTCCTCCATGTACAGATGGAATATTCGCTAGTGAAAAAAATGAAAGAATGCCATTTGCAGCACCATACATGAGTCTAGACGTAATCACGCCACCTGT